>NW_022204768.1:0-45478 GCF_008831285.2 Nymphaea colorata | reverse complement strand
CCCAACCCCAACCCCAACCCCAACCCCAACCCCAACCCCAACCCCAACCCCAACCCCAACCCCAACCCCAACCCCAACCCCAACCCCAACCCCAACCCCTCGTATTTGGAGCAAGCCATTATCTTTCTTTTATAATTATAACAAGACCAAATCAATTTATCATTTAATCATATCATGCATAAAATGGAATGAAAGTGGGTTTAGGATTTGTCAAAGAATATATAAGAACAGGATTAGTTCATAAAAATTCGATGAGGATTGATGTCATATTATCGCAGCCGACCTCTTCGCTGGTCTCCTTTGCGATGACAAAGTCAAACAAGTTCACGAGGATGGTGAGACCGTCGATGCCGGTTTTGCGTTCATTGGCGATCCTTGTGACAAGAGGCTGGCTGTCATTCACATAACGCTACCAGATCCCATCGCATCCCATGATTATGAATTCGTCTTCACCGAGTTGGCGGGGGATTTCGGTTACGTCAGGCCTGCAGATAATGAGCTGCTGGTCGTAAGGCTTATTTTTCTGTTTTTTATAGTTGAAATCTCCAAAGCTTCTGGACAGATTCAAACCGCCATTCACTCTACCGTTCATGATCTCACCACCAGCTGCGGAAATCCTTTTCCGTTCGGTCTAATTCTAAGGCTTGTGGTCATATGAGAGAGGGACCGCATGGCCCTTGCGACAGAGGACGGCTCTGGAGTCGCCGGCATTGGCTGTGAAGATGCGATTGGGTGTAATAAGTACCACGCATGCTGTGCATCCGGTGCCTAAGGAAATGGTACTATCGTTGAAGCTTGCAGCATCTGATTTTTTTCTAATGATTTTGAGTTATTCTTCTCCCTCTTTGCTTTCGATGATCTCATCGATCTTCCTGAAGGTTTCGATGAGGGCCTCTTGGTATTTCTCTTCCTTGTACAGTTTGGATCCCTTCAATTGTGCGACGAAGATCCTCTAGACGAACTTGGAGACTTCCAGGCCTATTTCCCAACATTTTTACCTCCGTGGCCGTCGAAGACTCCGAAGATGGAGTTTCCGCTCCGATATCCAATTATGAGATGGCTGCATCCTCCATTGTTCGACGCCAGCCTAGCTTAATGTACTCCTACCTTGCATTTAACATCTCCCGAATTTTAGTTTCAATTTTGAGTTTTAAGCCTTGTAACGGGTCTTTTCTTTATTGGGTTGGGCTAGATATGGTCCCATTATTTAATGTGAATAATATAATGTAGAGTGATTAAGGAACTCTAAAGCAGTTCGAAGTGATAAAGAAGGTGGGTGAGGGCGCTTTCGGGCAAGTGTATCAGGTGCGTCGTAAGGTCGATAACTAGATCTACGCCTTGAAGAAGGTGCGTATGACCGGCATGAAGGAAAAGTAGAAAGAAAACGCCCTGAATGAGATCAGAATCCTCGCCTCTCTCGACGATGAGTATATCATCAAGTTCAAAGAGGCATTCTACGACAACCTCTCAGGATATCTCTGCATCGTCATGGAATTTGCCACCGGAGGTGATCTCATGCGCATCATCAACCAAAACCTAAAAGCGAGGACCAGGATCAAAGAAACCGATATCTGGAAAGCTCTCGTCGATATCACCCGAGGATTGAAGTCCCTCCATGATAAAAAGATTCTGCATCGGGACCTCAAAGCTGCAAACATATTCATCAGTGCGGATGGAACTTATAAATTGGGAGATCTCAATGTTTCAAAAGTGCTCAAAAAGGGACTCGCTTACACCCAAACAGGAACGCCGTACTATGCCAGTCCTGAAGTCTGGCAAGATCTTCCCTACGATATGAAAAGCGATATTTGGTCCTTGGGATGCGTGATATACGAAATGGCTGCCTTGTAACCGCCCTTCAAGGCGACAGATCTCCAAAGCTTGTATAAGAAAGTGAAAACGGGGGTTTTCAAGCCGATCCCAAGCAGTTACTCTTCCGAACTTTCCTAAATCGTCAACTCTATGCTCCGTTTAAAACCGAAGGACAGACCCTCAACCGAAGAGATCTTGAAGCATCCCGCCACCCAACGCACACAACCGGCGGTAGCTTGAACAACAATAGCGGTGACTATTCCGAGCCCTTGCTCAATACCATCAAATTTAACCCCTTCAACTTGAACGCCCTGAAGGGAAGGCTTCCAAAGGCTTCCTACGAAAACTAAGGAGGAAAATCAAATAGATAGTCTTTGGACAACCTCCACAGGGAAAGAGTATACTCAGCTTGTGGTACACGCAAGGCCTATTGTACATGCTACTTTATATATAGAATATTCACCCCAACCGGTCAAAAAAGCGCCATAAAAATAAAAGGAAAAACCCAATGTTCAGTTCCCTATCCTCCAAAGCAACCCCCCATGATGCTTCCCCCCAAGCCCACTCCTCGCAGAGCCGAATAATCCAAGAACTAAAGCAAATAATCAGGAGCTCGTTTGCGAAGGATCGGCCAAGAGGTCTTGGACTCTGGTCGGTATCCTCGTTCATCGAGCGTAAACAGATGACTATATTGATTTTATCTTGTAGTATTCATATAATTTAAATATCGATCCCACATGGAGTCTCCTGAGTTGGTCCTCTGTAACAAGACGGAGCGGGTGACGATATTCAAAATCCCCCTTTGTCCACCTCCAAGGGCTACTATCTGGACGATTGGAAGGAGATGATCTGGGAGGGGGGCGTAAAGGTGACGGAGAAGAATAGGATCATTAAAATTGCATTCATCGATAAAAACGGCAAGCTCTTTGGGTAGACCAAAGTCCCTCCCAATTATAAATAAGCCATCGTGAAGACCATCGACAGCTCGCGAGGATATGCTGTCAGATTGTAGAATCCAAAGGGAGGATATCTTTGGGTGGGAGTTGCGTTCAGGGATAGAAACGATGCCTTTGATTTTGGCGTTGTTTTCCAGGACGAAGCAAATCGCAATAAAATGTAAAAAGTGAACAATGTAGATCCGAGAATCCAAACATGCTCAAGGAGGAATTCGGAGAAAAGGTTGATTTTTCACTCAAACAAGGCGAAAAAGTGAAAATTAATGTCAATGCCGATTCAAAGAAACCCAAAAATAACAATCAGGATCATTCCCCGCATAGAAGTAAAACGATAGATTATAGTTAGTCCTTTTTCCTTTGATTTTGGCTTCCAGCAAGCTCCAAAGAAAGCAGAATAGCCTAAGCAGCCATCAAGTAACGACTGGGCAAGTTTCGACTTCGGTGGTAAGCCATCAGCCACTTCTACTTCTTCAAAGCCTGCAAGCAAGCCGGCCTCAAACAGCCAAAACCTTTTGGACTTTGATTGATAATGATTGTTGGGATAATGTGAATTCCAGTCAGATAGTTAATCTCTTGAGGAACATAGATGATATGTTCTCCGCATTAGTCTATATGGTTAGGATATCAGACTCTCACTCTGATGGGCCGGGTTCAATCCCCGGATGCGGAACTTTTTTATTTTTTAAAGATGGATAGGAATGGATCAAGTTTATATCATATTTATGGGGAAAGGATAGATTTGATTAAATTTTTGCTTGTTTGCAAAGCTGAAGGATTATGATTTGATCAATATAAATAAAGATAATAATAAAGATTCTCAAAAAGAAGACATTTAATCGAATAAAAATGATTAAAATGAAGGAATATATATACTTTTCAAAGGATCTTCTAAGTTTTCTATCGAAAACTTCATATTTCTTATGATGATGGTACACCTATGTCGTTTTATTCTTCAAGCTTATTTCGATTTGCTTTTTAATGAGCTTTAAGTCGTCATATTGGCCAGCTAATTTATGCCAGTAAGACTGTTTAGTTCTTAAGTTATAAGGTATTAATCGTCTATGGTTGTTAAGTTACGCATTTGTTGTACTTTTGAGCAGTAATTTTAAGCAAAGTTGGGTTGAATTCATCAGTCTTGCCCTTCGTATGGCAATAGAATCTATTTTGTTTTGGTGGAATTTCCTTGAATTATGATGCAAACCGACTGAAGCCTTGCTAACCCAACGTAAGATTTGATTTTTTGTTTCTTCTCTGTGTGTTTTTGCTTGTCTTAGTTGTCTTATGTACATATTTTTCGATAAATTCTAATTTTTATTGAAATGAAGGTGTTTATATGGTCCGATTTGATGAGATTTCGGACATATGCCACTATGGGCCAAAGTTACTCACTCTTCTCAGCTCATTAAAGCTATTTTTTGGTAACATTTTCCCTTGAAAGTTAAAGGCATTGTTTAAAAATTGAATATTGGATGCCCTTCGTGCGCTCTTCCCTGTAGTTTATTCGTTATGGATTGGAAGGATTTGCGTGTGTTGGCGAACTTGTGTTCTAAATATATATTTTTCTTATTTAAACCTTTCTGATTGACGTTAGATTGATTTTAGGAATCCATTCCGCTTTCTAACTTGTCCAAATTGTTGATGATCAGGTCTTCAATATCAGCCAAATGCTAGTTTTTGAATATCCTTTCCTCATGCCTTTGTTCAATGCCATAGCTATTGAAGTTCTATTCTTTTGTAAAGATAATGCATCTCTATGTTTTTTCTTCTTTTTCAATAAGGTTTGGGATGAATTTTTCCTTTCTTCTTCCTTACCCTTCTCAATGCTGCTATTGATGATCAGTATCTTCTGATTTGCTTTGAAATTTCGATTTTTTAAATTTTTCAAAAGTTGCTTCATGATTGAAGGTTTGACAGATTTCGTATTTGAGTCATGCAAAGAACTAACATGATCTTCAGAACGATTGCTGTTGATATAATTTTCGAAGTTATTGTTATTGAGAAGCTAATCTACAGTTTTTTCGACTTGCTGATGGATGTTATGACTGAGTCGGTTTAATTCCTCAACTTTGATATCATCTTATTCACCTAAGATTATGAGTCTCCGACATCCGCATTCAGTTCCTCTTCTGGATGTTGGATTATTCCACATTGGTGCGTGATCGTTGTGAGCTGCACTTCTTTTTGATGAAAATAGACCGAATCTTGATCTTGATTTTTTCGACATTATGGCGGAAGATGTTTCGATTGACTTTCCAGCCACTTCTAAACTGTATTCCTCTTCTTCCTTTGCATCTGAGGGGTCAGGTTAGACAGGGCACACATAGTCTGTATGCGGTCCTTAGAACCTATTCAACCGATAAAACTCATCAATCGAGTAAATATAGCCTCGTTTGATTAGCAAATCATAGATTTTCTATTCGAGTATATTATTTCAGCAATGACGCAATCCAAGACCTCCTAAAAGAACTCTACAAAGCTTGCCCGATTGTTCACTTTTTCATTGGCGTTTCTCAGGAAAGATATGACTTTGATAATCGATGGGGCTATTGATGCAAGCATATGCTCATTTGATAAATAATATGAAATTTTTGTGATTAATTTCTATATTATTCTCCAGCAGGTCCTTTGCGTGAACCTTTATAACAGTCTGTGTACTTTTGGTTGAAGACGTGATTGCTGATCAATTGTTATTTATCCTTTTGGTATATAACCTCATCGGCTTTTCCTTCGGTTAATGTGCTATAGATATTTTTGATGGATTTGAACCGAATAGTTTTGGTATGTCTGCTCAGATCTAAGAATAATTCCTGTGCCTTCATGTTCATGGCCTTGGTTATTGGCAAGCTTACGAAAGTGCGGTTGAGATGGTGGAGTAATTTATCGTAATATTCGGCATGTTCGTACTCTTATTGCATTGCTTTGTTCTTTCTTTTTGATTATGGAATTAGAAATTATATATTATTTTTCTAAGTTAAATTTTGTGTGAATGAAAAAATCGTTTTTGATTATTTTCTAGCCGATCCTTGGAGGAAACCCTTAGAATAATGATGATCGTTAGCCCAAGACTCTATTTCTGTTTATAGTGATAAAGATTTTTTCGTAATTTCACCTATAATCCAATTTGGGCAATTTTTTTCATGAATAAACTTAACTTACGATACAAATAGATCATGGATCAGCTAAACATTGCTCTCTTAGGTATTACAAGTCCTCAGCGTACTCAAGTTCATGGATATTGTTGGTCTAAATTGAGATAAAAGATACGATTTGGTAGAATTGCAAAGTATTGTCGTCCTCTTAGGCGCTTCCCAGGATCATTTCGTAAGGATTCCAACCGAGATCGTTTATGGCGCCCTTGTGCCCTTCATGGGTAAACTTAATCATGTCAGACATACCAGCAACTCGTCAGTTCCTCCTAAATCCTTGGAATCTCAAAACCGACACGCATTAAGTCCCAAATTTTGACCTTTTTGTCAGTTGCTCCACTCGCAAAGACACTACCTACATTCACACATTTTTTACTATTGACTGGAGACCATTAAAGGTTCATGATGTTTCCTTCGTGACCTTAGAAATGATGCAAATGGGCGGATAGATTCCTTCGATCCCAGATCCTGATGGATTCGTCTTCACCACCAGTCAAGAGAAGTTGTCTTTGGACAGGATTCACAGCGACTGAATAAGTTCCTTTTTTTCGGAATTGACTGCATTTACCGATTGCACGATTTGGTTTGTCCTTAAATCCCAGAATGAAGCCGGCCACTATCACCCACAATTGCTGCAATTCCATTATCAACCATTTTGACGTCTTCGACGTTGCTTCCATAGTTGACTTCCTGCACACGCGATTATAGATTGCTCCAAAGCAAGCTTTTCCTGTAAAATCTCCACTCAAAATCCCATCGTATGACCACTCTAGAGCAAAGCCTCCATTCAGGCTACCGTCTATAAGCGAAACTGGGTATTAATTTCCGTATTTGAAGATGCAAACCGGTCCCTAGTCGGTCCTAGCGGCGATCAATGCGCAATCTTGCGGGCAATGCCTTGCTTTGTTGATCTATAGCTCATGCGTGAACCATAGAGTGATTTCATTTTGGATGCTTGCAGATCTTTGGGGTCTTCATTCAGGTCCCTCAGGGCGGGAAACGTGACTTCGGCGATGTATAGATGTTAGGCTTGAGCGTTTCCCGAGGAGTGGTTCCGTAGAGACAGTGGTATACTGTTTGATTTGAAGATTCTTCTCTGAAGGGAAGCCACTGGAAGGTCAGAGAGGGCCATTTCAGTTTCTGTATGAGGAGGCGATCGTATAGAAATCCTGCATTTTCCATCCATATGGCGTGCTGGTCGGGTTATGATGGTTGGTTATCGTTCTGCATGGCGCCAATATAAACCAATATCAAATTAATAATAATCAAACGCAGAGACTAGCCTTAAATAAAGAGGGGGATTATGAAATTGATTTAATATCTATGGTATATTTCATCGATTATTTTCTTTATAACTAACGTAGAGATGAAACTGACGATGATCCACAAGCAAAAAGGAAAGGAAAGTTAGTAATTAATCGATATAAGCTCTCGCACTCACCTCGCTTGGATAAATCCAGTAAAATTGCAATCAATAGACACGCATGATACTAAATACCTTATCAGTGAGATTTGCAGAAGGAATGGATTGAAATATAGCTTACCTCTTGGGTCGGTTTGTGCACATATAGCAAAACATTACAGCCCGGATCGGATGGGGTATCAATACTCTGACCTTTTCGTAACTGAAAAATTTCTAAGCAAATTTCATTTAGTTTTCTTCTAAGCTCACCCAGAAAAGCATCGATAATAAAAATCTTAAATAACCTTTAAATGCTGGTGAATTACGGTCGTGTGTGTCTCATAATGACAATGAAGCTAGATTTCAAAGAGTCTATAAAAGATTTGCAAGATTTCAACTAAAGATTAAAAACGATAATCAAAAAATTACTCTCATCGATGCTCTTAGAATACGTGCCTCATCAATACTCTGACCTTCTATTCAAGCTTTACCTCGAGGACTTCTAGACTGAAGTATAGAAGGAATGGATCAATGACAATAAGCGAAAATATGCGGATATCTATCCCTATCATGACTTCTTCAGATCCTATCAAGCTTGAGCTACCATATCATCAGTACAAAAAAGGTAATCAATAGTGAGCATTATCTGGAGATTCTTTCTAATCCATCTGATGGAAATGTGGAATGGCCAATGGTCCTTGGGGTAAGAAATTTGCATAAATTGCCTCATCCTCACCCGTGATAATAATGTTTTTAATATTAACATCAAATCAAATGCATCAACTAACATCTACATTTCATTTTATGCATTTTTCATTCATAATTATCTTTGTGTGATAGATTTTTCGTTCTTTGTCGCCATTATTCTTCTCCTTTTTCCATTCGTGCCTCAATATCGACCATATTTTGCATCAATTGTGATATTTTTTACTAAAGCATTCTAATCTCTTCTTGTTTCTTGCCTCAAATGTTCTTATCTTCTCTTTTAATGCCTCTTGCTATCCTTTAAGACCTTATTTTCATTTTAAAGCTCGATTTCTCTTTCGATGAATTTTCTACTATGATCGAGGGCTTTACTCGAATGAAGAGAATGCTGGTCATGCAATTTGTTTAACTTGGGTTTTTCCACTTCTCTGAGCCCATTGACTCGTATTACTTTTAACGATCGGTGACTGGACCGGTCGGATATCTCTTTGCTTTGCGATGAATTTCGGCTCTTAGAGATGAGTGGTCTTCTTGGCTGCTATGAAGGTGTGACTTGGAGGAGATACGGGTTCATTTCGTAATAGATGTTGTGAGCTGATTATCGACCTTGGTAAGTGAACATTGGTTGCTGCTTGTTTCTTCGGATTTGATGAGGAATTATGTTGTTAAATGGACCCGACGGACTGTGATGGTTTGGAATTCTTGCATGCATTTATTTATTAATTTTGTATTTGTCAAATTTTAGATTGAAAACCATAGATTGCAAAAACAAAGGAAAAATATTAAAAAGAAGATATTGTATCAAAGTGTTTATTTGTATATTTATTTTACTCTTCCAAAGTAGTCTGATGTAGGCAATAACAAGCAATCATACTAAAAAATACGATAAAAAGTGACAAAGAGCAAAAATCCAAAAGAAATCCATCTAAGTTTTTGATCCTTAAGCTAAGATTTTCAATCTATTGATGACGGCATTATAAAGGAGCTTCTCGATGATACTGCCGAATCAGCATAAAGATATCACTTGAGTAAGATAATTACGATAAAGTTTCGAACAATATCACACATTAAGGAGTCAAATATTTCCAAAATAGAAACTTATCTTCTCTGCAATCTCTTTCCTTATGTAAGCAAACTATGAAAAAGTTCAAAACAACATTGGAGATAAAGGATGCAAGATTATCAGCAGTCTTCATATGCCGTGCTTGAAGGAATTGGGTGTTGGGGATAATTAAATTAATTTTTCTGGCGCTTTGCATCTTTCTAAAGGAAATTGGCCTCAATTAATCAAGCTTTAACTTCGTAATTTTGTAATCATGTATAGAAAAAAATCGAATAAAAACCAGCGCGTTTCTCCATGTTTCGCGTGGAAACTGGAAACAACTTTCCCAATTGCTTTTAAGTACAGGATTTATGAAACAGACTAAAATTTAATTAAAATGCAATAAATGAGCATTTTGGTTCTTTTCGAGGCGAATCTGTAAATAATATCATTAAGTAATCATCAAGACGATATAGGATCAAATTTAAACACCACGTACACAATTTCTCAATGCAAAGTTTCCGAATTATAAAACTTTAGGGTACATCCAAAGGCAATGATGATGAAGATTATTGACAATAAAATGATCATAATGCGTCTTATAAGTCGTCTTCAATATACTTTTCTTATTTTTCTAAGATTTCAGGATCAATATCCGTTTTTCCTTCCTAAATCCACGCAAAAAGCTTAGGTAGGAACAAGATGAGGACACAGCAATAGACCATACCAAAAGTGATGCAAGATTAGAAGCCAAGAATGTTAATGATTTCCGCATGTAGGTCTTCACCTCTGCAAACTAATTCAAGCTTGTCAAGGTGGTAAGGAACATGCCAGCAACTCCATGCAAAGGAAGGTTATTCACGATTTCATAAACAACATATTTCCTCCAGCCATAAACAAGCTCAGTCATAAAGACAGATATGGAAACCGCCCAAGGCTCTGTTGGAAAAATTGTGAGCATAATTAGCATATTTAATGCACTGATTGCATACATTATCGATAGTGGCCTTGCCCTTCCTTGAAAGCATTCGGTCCGTTACATGAAGATAGTCACGCCTATCATCAACAGCATAGAGAAATTTTAAATAGTGTTATACGTATCTCTTGAAAATCCTTTATCGATCAATTTGTATTAATACCCTGCAAGGTAGAAGTTGATTCCCTGCATGTAAATGAGTAGAAAAACTGTCATTCTAAAATACTTTGAATCAAAATCGAAGAATATTCTATTGTAGCTGATTATTTGGCAGATATCCTTGGCCTGGCTGATATCCTAGCTCTTCAGCCTACGCTCTGTGAACCAAAAATGAACTGGAGGGACAGAACTGACTAGCAGGATTGCATAGACTATAATTATAATAGAGGGTGTTGTTATGGGTGAACTCAAGTGAAAATGTGAAGCGAATTCATGATTCGTTAATTTCATCATCGTGAGTCCTCCGATGGCTGCACCTCCATAGTCTCCAAGTATCTGCAAAATGCCTATCCTTTATTTATTTTTAAAGTGTTTGATGGCCAAGCTCTCTGAGGCTATGTTGTGAAAGACCATGACGAAATTGATTGAGATGAGGATCCAAGCAAAGATATCGATTTCGGTATAATCGGTGAATTTGGAAGCAGTATACAATAAGAACCCTGCTACGAATTTGCTTATGATTAGCCAGGTTTTTCGCTTGCCGTAGCTCATGCTTGTGTATTTTAGAGGAAAGGAGCTAAGTTAAATCATTTTTACAGATGAAGAACTTCAGAGACCAAGGGAATAGACTTGCGAAGAATAGCGACATTTGGGTATAGGATGGGAGTTTTGGATAGATGTATGGCATTGTTGAGCTAATCGAGAATATGATTCCCTGCATAAAGTATATATAAAAGAATAACCCTTGTAGGAACGGTGAATCCTTTTTTATTCGGCCCTGATGAGCTTCAGTTGATGCCTATTCTTGAATCATTAAAAATTAATATAGAATGCAAATCAAAATCGTTGGAAAAAAGACGAGTATCCCTGAGTTAGCTTTTAAAACAGAAATGAACGAGTTTTGTTGGCTCGGAATTGTGAATAGGGACGTAAAATGTGTTATTTTATGATCATTTCAACTTTACTACTTTCGAAAGAAACTAAATTGTTGGATTTTTGAAAAAAAATCAGAATATTTTGTTAGAAACATGCTTCTGGTCCCATAAGGATATTAAAATCTATTTATTCTTTTTATTGTCCTTGAAGTTAATTTAAACGTTTTTGGGGAATGATAACAAAGAGAAAAAATATTCTCAACAACATGATTCAAAAAAATATTTATTGCAATTTATCCCACCAAAACTGTCTAAGCTATAAGATTATTTTTCTATCCATTCATGATATATGATAATTGCTAACTTATGCACACAGCCAAACCCACCGAATAGCAAAGCCTTATAACCTATGCGGAATTCAATCACTTCAGAAAGGAGATAACCGCATAGGTCCAGCATCTTCGCGCCATCATGGAGATTCAACATAAACAGCTGGATCTATTGACCAGCAATAGACATGAAAATGCGAAGGAAATGAATTAATGCAAAGAAAAAATGAAGAAATTTCGTGTTAGAATCATATCCTCAAGAAAAAAATAATTGAACTTTAGACGGCAATCATTACTTACCATTCTGAGATAAGCAAACTCAAGGAAAAATTTAATCAAGCCAAGAGTGACTCAACTTTCAATCACCTTCATCAAGAGAATCATCCCCCTGCTCACCACTAGCGAAACAGCTCACGATAATTCTAGAAGTTGGATGTTCCTCAAATTTCTCATTCCGAATAGTCAGTTAAATAGACCAGTGGAAAATACATTATCGACCAGCGGAGCACCAACGATATCGAGGAAACTTTCGACAACGATGACGATGAGGAAATGATAGAATGTGTATGGTATGCCAATGATAAAAAAGCCACATAAAACACATAGAATCATCATCAAAATCCCCACGGAAAATAATTCTCCACTTGCAGGAAGGATGGCTTTTTGAACATAACCAAATTGACTGGAAGCGGGTTCTTGAGTCCTTCTCATAGCTTCATCCATAGGGATTGCATACCTTTCTCGAAAGTTTCGAAATACAGTGTAAAAAGGATAAAAATCAGGGATATTTTCTTGATTGGCATCGGGACCATGTATGTCTTTGGAGTCTAGAACGCTTTTCGTCACAAATAGCTGATAGCTTACTCGTCAAATGGCTATCTTTGGCTCAATGGAGATTTATCTAAAAGTGGAAAAGAGTTAAAGGGAAATCAAACAATCGATATGGTGGTAGACCAAAAGAAAGGGACAGTTTCTTGGTCAATCAACGACACATAACTGAGTAGAGTGCAAATCCCGAACCAAATGATAAGCAGAGAGTTGTTTTTGGTCATTATGATGTTCAACAAGGATGACAATTTGCATCTTTACCATCAATCGTGACCAGGTGATATCTATTTAATTATTAACCGTTCTCAGGATATCAAATCTACTTCTATTCCTTGGTCCCATACGCTCTCCACCATCTTTCCGTCTCTCATCCCTTCCCTTACCGTGGGGAAGACCGTTTTGCACCTCTCCTTCATAGATCAGCTCGTTAACGTTGTTGAAAATGGCGCCTTTGCCGGTCTTTGCGTCGTGGAGTAATCTCCTTTGTATTTGTGCCCGCTGATGGAACGGAAATATCCATGGCCGTGCTTTTCGCCATCGACAATTACCCTTCATAGGTGCCGTGAGGCTCTCTCAAGATTCCTACATAATTATTATTATCATACCAGTAGCATGGAATTTATTCTAGGAATTGAAGCTGCCTTCATACTCGTAGGCTCCATCTGCAGCTTGCCACTTGAAAACTCCTTTGACTCTTGCTCCTTTGTTATACTCTCCATCGAACTCATAGCTCACGCCTACTTCTTTGCCGATGCCGTGATAGGAATTGTTTCGGAATCCGCCGGTGTATTTCACGAGTTCGGATTGAAAGACGCCGTGGTTGGTATCGGCCTTGTTGTCTCTGAATTATCCGCTGTAGTATGATCCGTTGGGGAAGATGAAAACTCCTGTGCCTTGGGCCTTTCCGTTTTCGAAGTGGCCGACGTAGAGACTACCGTCGTCCTTGTACATCTTGCCGAAACCGTTCGGTCGGTCAGTTTCCTATCTAATTTGATTTTTACTGTATCCAAGGCTCCCACATAGACATCTTCCCTGTACTTTCGGGTGTGGGGTGGCAGGGATTGAAGTTAATTGCTGAAGAAGTCTGGGATAGGGGTGAAGGATACTGTGTTTTTCGAGGGTATCGGTTATTTTTTCTGAGAGTTTTGGGATTTCGATGTGTGGTTGTTCTTATTTTACCACTGCATCTTAGGGTCGTTTGATTTAGCTCACGGGGTCTTTGACTTAAACTTCTTATAAAATTTCTTCCATTTCATATTTGTTTTACTCCACTCTCAAAGCCGATCCTTTTTCGATGTCGGCATGTCCATGAGGATGCTCATGGTCATGCTCGGCCTCTCCATTTCTTTTATCTTTATCGTTGGGGCATTACATGGGAGGAATGGGCCTGTTTGTGGACTTGGTTTTATAGTTCATGAAAAGGGCCTTAGTTTTCTCTTGCTTCATCGCAGCAGGCTGTATTTCCCATGATTATTCAAAAGATATATATAGCTTGTACCAAAAGCGATTTAAATACTTACGATCAAAATATGCCCGTCTTTTCGTTTTTTATTTTTGGAGATTTTGCAGTTCAATGATTTGATCCTTTTTGAAGTTATAATCAATGATTAAAAGTTAATAATATTCATAGCTTCTCGAGAAGCTTTTCAGTCCCTCTGATTCTCTCTCCGCATCGATCTGCAATCCTCAAGCAGATATGCTCGTCTCAGGACTACAGAAGATTGATTGACGTGACCAGCATTCTCTTCAAATATTCCTGGCGGGAAAACAACATCTTTCCATACGGGAACTTGTCGGCGAGTCGATTTATCCTGCTCTTGGCAACCATCCTCATTAATAAAAAAAATAAAGCAAAATTGATTTTTTCGTTGATGCACTGAGCGTGCCGTAACTGGTCGCCATGATCAAGTAACTCCAACAAGTGAGAAAGCGGTTAAATATACCATCTATTCCATCAAATTGGCCCAAATCTTAGAGTTACTGAAAAAGGTATTAGGGGAAATGAAGGCTACGGTCGATAAAAAATAGGAGCTTATAGTGTTAGGTGATGTGTAGATCATGGAGGATGAGTATAGAAAGTATTACAATAATAGCATCTTTCTCACCAATCCGCAAGCAAGGCTATCGGAATTCTTGAAAAACCCAAAGCCCTTCCTTTAGGGTAAATTTAGTAACGCTTCCACTCTGCTCAAGGTAAACGTATCTTACTAAGTTCATGGCCGTGGAGATCTTGCCTCATTTGGAGAAAAGCGTTCTTTCGATACCGCTTACCAACCACACATAGCGTGAAGGCGAAATCACAAGGATTCTCAACTTCATTTACCATTACTTCATAGTCCAGTACCAGATATAAATCTAAATCTCCAAGAACACTCTAGTGGAGACAAGGATATACAGTAACAAGTTCCAAAGAGAGCTTTTGTTCAGATATAGAAAGATGATTGTGAAAGCTGTTAAGAAGATATTGAATGAAGCCATTCTCTGCCCTTCTTCAATGAATATTCAAATCTTACTGTTGCGGATCATCAGAAGATTGTACTGTCTTTGGGATTACAGTTCTGTTCATTCATCATAGCACCTATAAAACATAAGATAATATCGGGAACAAGACGAAGATAACATCACGAATATCGTTAGAAATCCTCTCTTTTTGGTTATTCGAAATATTGCTCTTTTTTCATAAGGAAGGTAAGAGGAACTGAAAGAAGCTGCCATGTTTACATACAAGGCAATTCAAGATAAGAACGATATATAACTCGTTACTTTATTGGAGAATTGTGATGAGCTGAGATTTTTAAGAAATTCCAAATTTTACTCATCAAAAGCTTTTGCTTTTGCCGACTAAGTTGAAAAGATATACGAGCCTCTTGAGCTGGGAAGCCTATACATAAAAAGCTATCAGAGCATAGCTGCTCGTTAGTTCTGGGTATATACATTTCTGATCTAAAAGCCAAGCTCTTTGATAAGCTGGTAATTCTATCTTTCCAGTTACGACATAAAATTCGCAATTTTCAAAACCTAGCACTTGAGAGAGCTCACTTTGGACGAATACGAGAAAGGAGTGGACTGCAGAGAGGTGGCAAAGTTCTAGAAAGTGCAAAGCACGGTGGGTCATCCAAACCGGGGCCATTTATATCTTAAAAATGGAGTATATAGGTTGGTCTTCGATAACAGTTTCAGCATGATGAGAAGCAAGTAGCTTTTCTACAGTTTCCTCCATTTGTAAAGTCACTCGTGATGGATTTATTGATGTATTTATAATGCTAATACTTAAAATCTATGACGAAAAGATATGAAGAAGCCTTGCTTCTCTCCAATATCGAACTGCAGATCACTAATAAAGAACTCTACCTTAACAAATCCGTAAGTCTCCACCGATAAAGAACATCAATGATGATAGGGTTAAATACATATGCTCTCAAAATACAAAAGACGTAACTTTGGTCCTTATCGGTATGGATGGGTGGATAAAGGTTGGAACAATATAACAAGTCTTGGAGTGACGCATTTTCAAAAAGGAGATTGGAGCAATTTGAAAAATTTGAGCCTATGTGACAATATTTTTATAAAGGGCAAAACCGAATTGGCGCTAAGGGATGCAAATATCTTTCAAGAGCGGCATTTGCCCAGCTTTAGTACTTGAATTTGAATGAAAACCAAATCTAGAATCATGGTGCCTTGCATATATCCAAACTTAGGACTCCAGCACTGAAAAAAATCAATATATGTAAATGGTTTGATCATATAGAGGAAAATCGGCTGGGAATTCAATCTATGTTTCATCTTGTAAAAGGGAATTGGAATAAGCTTGAGCATCTCCATCTTTGTATAAACAAAAATATGTAGATAAAAATGGTATTGGGATTCATGAGGCACCCTATCTCATGCTCGCTAAATTTACGCTTCTATCTCTTCGTATGGGTAATTAAGTGGCTATCTTAAGGCGAGAATAACATTTACCAAGAAAGAGTGAAAAAAATAAACAAAGGATTGTCATCGAAATTTCCCAAAATAAAGGCAGACCTATGATGGATTATTCTAATTATCATTATCTTATGTATTCTTATCATCACAGAGCAATGATCATCATGCTATGAAACATGATGGTAAAGTTGATATTGAAAGATGAGTGTTGGTGAAATGATTAGGGTGTAATTTATCGAGAAACTATTCCTTGCCCATTTCTTCATTGTTTTCTGATTGCTGGTGGGACCGAATCTAATGGAGTAGATTCAATTTTTAATGACAACAATCAAAATAATTATAAATTAGATATGCACCACCATCCCATTTCAAAATATTTATCATGGAAAATGTGAGAAAATCATTAAAGATCTTTTATCATTGTCAATATGCTTCTCAGATTTGCGTGGATTAAGAATGACGGTTGCCGTTTGAGAGATTTAATTCGTGAAGCTTGTCAATTATACTCTTTATTTTCTTCATTTGAGGGATTGTCTTTGCTAATTGGAATGCTTGTAGTAATACCTTTGGATTAAGATTGAAATTTCTCAGCAAACTATTCAATCAGCTCAATAGACTCAAAAGGATAGTTTTAACGAGTTTTTGGTTTATTTTTCTCACTGTGATTACTATAAGCTTCAATATCCCTTAAATTGATATATCAATGCCTAGACAAGCAGATTTTCAATTTTGATTTCCGATAGCTTCTCAAAGACACTATTTTATTAGCTTTTTATAAGTGTGAGAAGTAGATCTGTATGGATATCTGATTATTAACTAACTTTTCGGACTTTTTACAAAGATTCAGATTGATTATCACTTATGAATAAAAGTTACTCACAAGGAAAAATAGGCATTATGGGGATGACAGGAGAGCCAATTGATGATTTTTCAGTTATTTGATTTGAGAATGTTGTTCTCTTCGATTTATTCCACAACTATTTGGAAAGTTTTGGAGAAGAAAGTAGCTGAAGATACCTAACTCCAGTCATAGATCTCAATGAAAAGCAAAAGGATTGAGAATCTGACTTACGGAAGATAAGGATATTTCAGAAGCTATTGAATATCATTTGATTTTAGTTTGGAGGTGCGTATATTTTTTCCTTATTGATGACTATTCAGCAAGAAATACTCTGACATGATGATTTTAGCTACATTTAAGACCAAATAGTGAGGCTCTTTGCTTCTATCTTCATCATCTTCGGAGGCAGTTAATAGGCAAATCAGCTGCGGAAGCTATTTTACTGTACTTTTCATCAAAAGTTGAATAAGTTACTGGTATTATGAATGCGAAACCATTGAATTACTGTTTATGCTTTGCAAAAGCAGCTCGTAGATTGGAAGCAAATGAAAAGATTATGATGATGATTTGGCCTTTTTTTGGTTTTTAGATGAACGGCTTGTTCTTTATTTCGATATCTTTATCTAATGTTATTAAGTCTTTGACTATATTTTGGCATTGTTCTGCAGCTTGTGCTCCAAATCACTACATTTTTGTACCATTTTTTCAAATTTTTAACTTGATATTGTCAACTATTCCTAAAGTGTATGATTCTTTCTTTATGAGATTGTTCTTTTTTTCACTTTTATTTAGCTTGTCCTAAAGGCTTGATATGCACCTAAGCAACTCTTTTTCTTATCTTTAAACACTTCTATTTCGCTTTGATGTCGTTTTTATATCTAATCCATTTCCTTTTACAGTTTTCTTAATTTGATTTTTGCTTCATTTTCACCCATTATTTTCTTATTTTTCATGTCATTTTTTTCTGCTATCAATGCCTTCAATGTCTATGATCTTCTTTCCAGTATTTATTTTATATTTGATATTTTTCTATAGGTTATTCAATCTTTTTTCGGTTTATTTGACCTTCTAAGAAAATTGAGTCATATATGTTTCATACAATTTCATAGTCTTGTCTTCGATACTTTTCTTTAGCTATTTTTATCTTAAGGTGATTTATTTATGTTTACTGTTGAGATTCTTCTATTTGGTGAGAAGGGCATTCATTTTTTATCATATTCTTCCTCATCTAATGTTAACCTTAATTATCTTTCTTTGATCATTTCCTACCTGTGAGTCAATTATTGAGTAATCTTTTTATTCTTCTTTTAAATTCATTTATCTTGTGGTCGATTTTCATCGATATATAAGCAGTTTGCAAATATCTTTGCAGACTTTGCTTCTTTGCTACGATTTATAAAGCATTTAATGACAAATATTCAGGATCTGTTGTAGTCAACTCACTCTTAAGCCTGCTTTTAAGCGAAAATATTTATTATTCCTTTAGTGATATGCCGAAATAATATGAGTAGATTTTTTTAATGAACTAGAAAAAATTGATATTTTAGGCTTAAGTATATTGGCTGAAACTTTAGACAAGGATTTTTATGATCTATGGATGGCTTACGAGGTTAGAGATGTGATTTTTCTGTATCTTTTTGAAGTTGGGTGCATGTTAGGTAATATCGTCAAGTCCTTCTTTTGAATGGACTGAAATAGATGAATTTTAATCAAGTTGTAGCGAATCCATTTACTGTATTTAATTGTAATTTTCATTCTTTTTATGATGATTCTATTTCTTCGGGGTTCTTTCGCTGGGAGTTTTGAGCTAATTGACAACCTCATCGATGATGGTCACGATTTATTTATTTTTTTGGATGTGTGAAGCCAATTGAGGGATTTACTACTTTAGATGATGAAGCTGCTGGTTGAGTTACTCTTCGAAAGTAAGACGGTTTGTCTACCTTTTTCTTGTGCTTTTAAACATATAATTCAAATGAATAATCTTAACAATATTACAATCATATTTAGCGACAGATAAATAAGGTAATTAATATCATTTAGATTTTTATTGGGAATTTTTGTAAGCTTTTAGCCAATCATTTTCGATTTTCGTCACTAAAAACTTCCGTTTTTATTAGAAAGACGCTAAAATCTTCCATTAATTAAACGGGATTGAAGATACTACAAATCCTCTTCTTCGAAGCACGCTTGATTTCCACCTATCCTTTGCGGTTGGTATTAATCTTTTCGAGTTTATTATGTAATGGTGATGGCCATTATACTCGACTATTAGCTTATTATTGATCATGAAGTCTACTTCATATCCATTCACAAGAACATTGTCTTAGACTGCATATCCAAAACCTTCTAAAATGTTCATTATTTCGCTCTATGTTTTGATGTTGTATTCTTATGGAGCTTTTTCTATCTTGTTTGGTATGAGAAGATCTTCAAAACGCAATGCCTTTAAATAGTTTTCAGGAATGCTTTTCTTCAATAACTCTGTTTTGAAATCCTTTGTCCAAAAGTTCGAGATACATCCTCTGACCAAAAGATCATTCAGCAGAGATTTATTTTCCATCAGTTTTTCAAGCCTATTGATAACTTTCTTTTATAGTTATTCACGTCTCTATTAGAATAAAAAGGGATTCGTATGCAAGAGCTTTCTCAGCAATTAAAAGTAATAAGTTTATTCGCTTTGAATAGAGACTTCTTTGATGTGGTTTTATAGCTAATTGACGAAAGGCGTAGAATCTTCAAATTAGCTGGGTTTTCCTTTGAAGCTTCCGCTTTTTAGTTTTTTAGGTTAGAATCCAGCAAAACTAAGGCTGAAAGCAAATCACTGATTTATTCTTTACTCATTGATGATATTTTGAGTCCATTACATGTATTGTTGACTTCTTTTGCGATTTTCCTCATTAAAAACCATGACTAAAGCTCGTTCAAGTTGATAATTAGCAGCATTTTTTTAACGAATCCCCATTTATTGTTTTGTATATTGAAGATTAGCTGCTGGCCTATCTCTTCATTATTCTTTCGAACATATGAGTGCTATCTTTCTATGTTTTCCTTCAAATTCTTCAAGCTCATAAACGACTTTTGTTGGCTTGAGTTATTTTCCTTGCAGAATTGATATCGATGCCGTGGTATATACTTGAAAATGGCTTTTGTGAAGCTGAGCATTATTATTAATCAAGATTATATTACTACAGTTGAGCGCATTATTATCAATGATAAACTATCGAATGATAAAAGTCATCTATTTTCTTATCTTTTCTACTGCTTTCTCTATCCTTTACAAAAATATTTAACAGATATCATTGGTAACTTAATTTTTCATTCTGAAGCAATTTTCTCTCATATTCCAAAAGACGATCCTCAATTTCCATCAATCTCTCCTCTTGAGTGACTTCAATCCACACGTCTTCAGCGATCCAATTTCATTCATAATCTTGGTGAGGCAGGCTATTTTTTTAACCACATCCTGTTCTCCTTCTTTGATGCTTGATCTATCGTCGTGCCTAGCTTCGCTAAAAGTGATCTCTTTTCTATCTGATTCATAGGTGGGCTTGGGAAACTCTTTGAATGTTCTTTTTTATTCGCTATCTTGCACGTTATCTAGTTCGAGCTTCCATCGTTTATTCTGGCGTTGCTGTCTACTATCATTTTTGCTGGCATTGGTATCGATATCTTTTAGTGGTAATTTTGTGACTTTGTCTTTGCTTTTGGAGGTGTCTCGGACGTATATGGCGCCTATCCGCTTCATAATAGGTTGAACGTTATTATATGTTAATATATAACATAAAATTGGGAAAAGGGAAAGAATTAGGGTCAGATTTGCTTGATACGGTCAAAGACAGTATGAGAAAAATTGAAATAACGGATCAATATTGCCAAAATGATATAAATTAGAATGATGGATTGGCAAGTAAGTGGACATTTTGGAGGGAATCATAAAGACTTCTAAAGATATTGGCAAGTAAAGTATAATAGGAGAATTCAATGGCCAAAATAAACACAAAGGTGCAAACATTCAATCAAAAATGTAACAATTTTACTTCTATTTTTTATGAAACTGTAGGACATTGAAACGCTTGATTAAAAAATAACATGAATGATTATTTCAAAAGGCAATCTAATATCCTTTTGATAGCTGCTGGAAAAAATATTTTAAGAGTATCGTCAGCGCCAAAAAATCATATCTTTTTACTGGATCTAGTATTTTTCAATGTTTGAAAGAATGTAAAAACTATTTTGCCAATAAATCAGTCAAAATAATCCAATTTTCAATTTTGATGTGCTTATTGACTATTTTAATTGCCTATTAATATCATTTTTTGCTTGATGAAGTTGGCAGATGTATAATCATTTTATTATCAAAATAAAGCAATGAAGGAGAAATTCTCAATTTTCTCACCGACCTCGAGCAAAACCGATGCCCTCTAGACATCAATCAACTTCAAAAAAAGTCCCAACAAGTTCGCAGTCTATGAGCCCAACAATAAGCCGAAGGAATTTCCCAAACACGGCGGTTACCAATCACTTTCTTCTACGAATCTGGATCAGGTCAAAAGGTTGCCACACGAATACTCAAACCTGAGACAAACTCTCACGTATAAAACATCTGACTTTGACGGTTGGACACATTAATAAGACAAAGATAAAATTCAAAAGTCACCCAATATACTCAGACAGACCCTTAATACCAAACCGACATTCAAGCAAAGAAGTTAAAAAATGTTTTCATAAAGTTTTGCAGGACATGAATACCAATCAACTCATGACTTTTATCCCAAAAATTAATTCCCTGGATCTTTGGGATATAGTAAAGTCAGCAACCCAAACTTGACTGAGAGCAAATCGCTCCATGCCTTTTATGATCAAAAATACCAAGGAAAAAAAATAAATTAGTCCAGAAAAAATGAGGATAAATTACACGACTGGAAAGAAAGCAGCACCAAATGGAGAGAGAGGAGGCTTACAGAGGCGTACCGGAAAGCGATAAGACTTCCAAGATCGCTGAGCAGATCCAAATCCTCAAGAAAATTGCCAGTACCAACAATAAGGAAGACGAAGAGATAAGGTAGCTTAAAACAAAACCTCCAATCTAGAGAAAATTTTCCCAAAATACAGCATACAACTCCTATTCTCCCGAACTCTAGGAGTCCGTATTCCGCAAAAAGGTGAGAGAACGGGAAGACAACGTGCAGGAATGCTATACTCCAAAGCTACCCAAGTATACATACTAGGAAAGATTCAAAAAGGTAGGATCACCCACCTCCACAGATAACTCGGATTCACGGTCCCCTCCAAACAAGTTCATCGATGCTCCTGACCTCAAAAAGAAAAACGGAAAGATAGTGATGTAGGATTTCAACATTGGCAAAAATTTAGGAGAGGGAAAGTTTGGCCTTGTCATGATTGCACGTCACAAGAAGAGTGGCTTTATGATTGCACTGAAAAAGATACCAAAGGCAATGATAAAGTCCCACTACATGATCGAGCAGCTCACTCTTGAGATTCGGCTTCAGAGTTGCCTCAACCACAAAAACATCCTGACCATGTACGGCTTCTTCGACGATGCTACGCACCTCTACATAGTCTTGGAGTACATGTAGCAAGGGACTTTGTACGCCCAGCTCAAGAAGAATAAGATCCTGTCTGAAAAATAATCAGCGGTGATCATCAAGCAGATGGCTGAAGCGGTTTAGTACCTCCACGATCATGACATTGCCCACAGGGATATCAAGCCCGAAAATATTGTCATCTCTAATGTACACATGCTCTTATTTAGAATGTCTACAAGCTTTGCGATTTCGGTTGGGCAACTTTGTGTAACTAGCGAAGGAAAACCTACTGCGGTACTTTCGACTATGCTGCACCTTAGATTTATAGGGAAAAGAGTATGATATGAGCGTGATCTGTGGTGCCTTGGAGTGCTTACTTATGAACTTTTGACGGGAAAGGCTCCGTTTTATCACTTGAGTCGCAAGGAAACCATGAAAAAGATACTGAATGTTGAAACAGAAAACATTGTCTACCCTGAAACCATGTCGCCACAGGCCATTGACTTCATTGAGAAGTTGATCAGGAAGGATCCCAACGAAAGGATGAAGGCTTCTGATGCCCTCAAGCATCCTTACCTTAAAAGTGTGGAAGATTTATGATTATTTTCAAAGATATAAATCAAAAAATATCACAAAAGAAAGAATAAAATTAATTTTGAACTTTCACACGACGAAGATACACTAAAAAGGTTGATTTTTTCCTTCGTAATATTATCCATATCACAATTACAAATATTGTAATTTGCTATTTTTTAATCTGATTCAAAAAGAAGCTATGGACGGAGCCAATTTAGCAGGTATAGAGATTGAGCAATAGGACATGTATAACTTAATGAAGTAGCAGGCCTTGAACTTCATCGTCGATCTTTTTATAAACAACACGGAAGACCTCGAGCTCTCGCATGACGAGATAGCCAAAAGTACTAAAGTTATGATCAAGGAATCAAAATCTTCATGGATAAAACTTTCGAACCTGCTTGGCATTGTATCGTCGGAAAGGGATTTGGGAGCGCGGTTACCTATATCAACCGCCATTTTCTTTTCTTGTATATTGCAAACAAGGCCATACTTATCTTTAAATATTGAGAAAAAAAAGATGCTCCTGCTTTCGAATGGAGGCTGATGATCATTTAAGAATATAAATAAATATTTTTTCCTTAAAACCTCACCAAAAAACACCATTTTTTATTTGTTGATTACAATATAATTTATTGATTATTAAAATTGCACAAAAAGCTTCGAAAAAATTGCGTTTTTATTATTTCCGTTATAATCTTATTCACAATTTCGTATATATTTCCGTCGGATAATAATAATAATCATTGAGAGTTTATATAGATCAATGGTAATTTCTCTAATTGGTCAAAGAGTGAATGATCTCTATGATGTTTTCCCTGGCCTAATCGGACTATATTTCCACCTCATAGTCAACCTTAATAGAGCTACAGCATACATTAAAGAAGTTCGACGATTTTGCTTTCCTCTTGAAAAAGAGCATCTTTTTCTACTTATTATCCTAGAGCTCTAAAACTGAATAATCAATGATCCATTTTATCTGTCTGCTCTTCACGTCGATGTTGACGATGTTCGTCTGAAGAATCACCAAAAACTCGTTCTCGTGAGCTGTCTCAAATGCTTCAATAAAGATGGGATTATGGAACTTTTATTCGTTTTCCATTTTTCTCATGATGGCATATAACTGACTGTCTCTTTGGGAATAATCCTTAAGGATGTAGCATTCAGTGTAAAAAACTCTCGGATTCCTCATTCGCGTCTCGTTAGCTTTGTCCTCGAACATAAGCGCATTATTCTTCAAGCCTTCAGTTGTCTTAGATGCGAAATCGATGATTCCTGTAACCGGCTTCACCACCAAGCCAGCTAATCCCTTTGCTGCACCCTTCATGAAGCCTAATGCTCCTTATTTCTTGGCATTTTCATAAGGTTGTGTGAAAATTCCTGTAAAACCTTACTTAAAACCATATAAAATTGCTTTCCTCCTTTTGATAAGCCTTGTATCACGTTTTGAGGCTTCTTCATCTTCTACTTTTCTCTATGTTCTTCGAAATCTTTATCGAATGCAAGAGTGGCAAGACCAGTTGAGAAAGTTCCGGTTACTTTTGATATGGAATTAAAGGCACCGCCTACAGAGTGAGCCAACAAGGAGCCTGTTCCTTGAACAATACCAATGCCGAATTTGCTGGTCCATTCACAAATCCCTGCGCCGGTTTATCCTTTAAATCCTTGACTCCTGTGGATATGTTTCTAAAGAGGCCCAAAGGATTGCCGATGATGTTCAAGCTTCCGAAGAGCTTGTAGAACTGATTAACGCAAGTGGTTTTATAATGAGCAACCAACTGATTAGTGATGCTGTCGAAAGTATCAATGCAGTCGTTGATCTCAATGCCTGTCATGTTTATTGGGGCATCGATGTTGGACATCACGATTCCGATTGTTGACATTAGGGTCTTAAGGAGTTAGTTTTGGAGATTCAGCTTCTTGATGTTGAGTTCAGCGGATAGATCGATCACAAATGGAGCAATTTTGATAGATTTTACAAAGACCTTATTACCTTCGGGAGGGATTTCCAAGTCTTTCCATTTTTCGGTCTTTTTATCAACCAAGTAAGTATTTTCTTTGAAATTAATCACCTCTCCAAACTAAGTGGCAATCAACGTTGACAAGTTTATGAAATCAGCTGAGAAAGTAGCGACGATGTCATCCATATCAACCGATATTTCGGTGATGAAGGTATTCTTGACGAATTATTTGCTGAAGACAATCGTGAAGTTGAATATTGACTTTGGATCTTCGGCTCTTGTGAATTATTCATATTTGTGAGGAGTCAATATACAGGACTAGAGATGAGGAAAGGATAAGCTTGATCTATTGGAAGAATCCTAGCTTGGCTTGGTATTGAACTTTCTTGTCTGTTTCGTATTTGATGAAAAACATTCTTTTGAAAGTGATGACCATGGATTCTAAGGCGCTTCGATTGTTTCAGAATTTTGATTGATGGAGATGATGACTTCATTCAATTATACAATCAAAGAACTTTGTTATATTTATTTTTCCTCTTCAACTCTGGCTTGCTCGTCAACAACAATCACTTTTTGCTTATCTTTGACAGTGACATAAACAACAATGACTGCACTTCCAATTAATCCACCTCTTTGCACGCTGATAAGTTCTTTCTGTTTGAATTTTAGATCATCTGGACATACCATCATCTTCATTTCTTCTTTAGATTCATCATGATTTATCACGATTTAGACCAAATGCTTTTCTTCCTATGATTAATTGAAGAATTTGCATTCCTATCCTCTTGTTGCGACGAGATCCAGACCTGGAATCCTGGCAATTATCGATCGAGATTTCACTACAAGTTAATACGGAAGCTCTTATCTTGTGATTTCGCTGATTTAATAAAAGATGTAGGATTTCACTTCTTGAACAAATATCTTGAAAAAGTATTGTGTTTTTCTTCCTTTTTTATCAAGCTCAGTCTAACTTTCCAGCTTAAATAGCTTGTTCCTTGTGAGGTAGATGCAGCAATTTGCTTGGCTTAAGACCATTACAACTGACGATGTATTTATATGGTTTTCCTGGCACCTCTGGTAGGCCAAATACAATGTTTTCTTGCAACCGGCCTAGCAGACGAATTTATAATGCTTAGTAAGTTCTTCAGCTATGGTAATATCCCTCTTGGTAAGGTTGATAATGATGCTTTTGCTCTTGAGGATGATTTTCTTAGAGAAAATGTCACATTATTTCATCATTTTTATCGGAGTTATCTCCACGCCTATAACTGTAAATAAGCTTTGCTTTTGCCTTCATACTATCGATCAACAACTATTCTTGATTGTGATGAACCGATACCACCGATCATGATGGGCGTGGCAAAGTCGATGATAGAATTTGAGCCACAGACTCTAATCTTATTTCCGACTTCTTCACCAACAAGAATGATTTTATCATCAAAATCAGCATCATCTTTCAATTGTCCTCCAAGTAATTGATACCTGTCTGGTCGTCTTTCCTTCTCATCAAGATCAAAATTCCCATATACAAGCAATTTATCATAGAATTCATTCACAATTATCTTCTTACAGTAAATCATAAGGATGTATTGATTGGTATTTTTATTCTTCTTGTAAATGTAATTCAAAGCTGTCTTAAAGTTATCTTCATCCTCAATGATAAGTTGTGATTCATTGGTATCATGATCTGGATGGTATTTGAATTTTTTACTCCATATATAACCGCTAATATGAGCCTTTAGTTCGAATTGACTAATGTCATCACTTGTAAAGACAGAGTATGATTGCTGAGCATGGATAGTCACTGTTGATTTTGTCTTTGCTTTTTGGATGAATTGGAGATTCAAGTTTTTGGGAAGACAATTGTAGATGATCATTGGAGGAAGAAGGTTTACAAAGGTAAATCTGTCTGCTCTTTATTTATATTTCAAAAGAATGACAAAGTTTTTCTTTTATGCCAAGAGGAATCCTGTCAATTTCAATGCTTTTGTTTGAATTTTTTATGTGTATGAGTTTCCATTAAGTGATACTGCAAAGGCGTCAACATTATCAAGAGGGACAGGTTAATTTTGTTCAATTTTTTTAGGTATTTCCGAAACATTTCCAAACCTCTTGATATATATAGCTTGGTGTAATCTATTTTTGATGATAAGAGATGGTAAAAACTTGATAACTCTGTTCAATTTTTATGTGTCAAACTTGATGAAATAGTTTGAATCAGGAATTTCAATACACCATAATGCTCCAAGCTGAATTTATATGTTTAGTTTCGCAATCTAAAGACTATCTTATCGCTATTTAAGCGTATAGGGCCTTTGAACAAGGATTTAATTCATATTCATTATCTTTTCGCATGAGATATATCTTCTCATTAGTGACATTGTAAAAGATGAAAGGAGATATTTATATTTCTTTGGTTTATATATTCCTTTCAGTATTTTCTTTTTCGGCGAGAATGATATCCTTTGTGGCCATGATCGTAGCAAAAGTTGAGTCGATACATTGATCCTCAATGAGGAGTTATCTTATGCAATGTTATTTGTTTTTATACTTAAGGATGAGCTTGATTCTTTGTTGATCGTGATTGCAGTATAGTTGATGAAGGCTTTGAATGGCTAGATGATCGGTTATTATCTTGATGATCTCGGATTGAAGAAGTAGAGACTGATGATCGGAACAATGAAGACCTATGTTTTTAATATATTTTGAGTCATGGCTGGCTATGTCTAAAGGATGAGAAGCCTGAGAACTGGCATGAAGTTATTGTCGCAATCATTGATGATTTATATCTGGATTGGCGCGATACTTCCGATTATCTTCATCTTTGGTTGTATTTCCTTCACAATTTTTTATTATAACTTCTTTAGCTCCTGACCAAGATCTTGTATCTAAACCGGTTTAACTTCTTATTTGGCTTATGTTTTGAACTCATCGAGAACTTTCAAGTTGTCTTGGAGTATCTTGTTTACATTCAACAGGTCTTTGAAGGTTGCTGAAAGGATGATTTCTTGATTCTGAAAGAAATGTCAGTTGAAAGCAGATAAAGTTAGTCTTGTTTCCTATAGGTCTTAGACAAATCAAAGCTGATATTAATCGGACGTAAAAATTATCTTTTAGCTATAATCTTCTCTTCTTTTATCTTGCTAAAATATATAGTGAAATTCTGAGAGCAGCTGTCATTGAGGAATGGCTGATACCGTCTACGATTTGCTTTCTAAATGAGATCTATCTATCTATTATATGGTCTTTTCCCCGTAGTTTAGCATGGTGAATGAAATTCCGCCTTATATTAAGACAATTTCTATTTTTTGAGTCTGAAACACTACCTACCAATTTTTATAGTGTAAACAATAATGAAAGCTTCTTCGGAGGAGGAGCTTTGCCATTCTACTGTTCTACGACTACGTGATTCATCAATTTCTTGATAGGTTATGGCCCTTTGATATATTTTTCATCGGTATTGGCAAGCGTCGATAAGATCATGAGCAATCTGACATCAACATCGATCAAAAGTTCATCCATTACTACCTGTATGTCCAATGATGTTGGGGATATGGTGATGATGCAACTCAAAATGTTGGGTTTTTAGATCTGAGAGACCTTTCCTCTTCTGTCGAAGACTTATAAGTAGGATTAAAGGTCGCCTAAACCTCCATTTTATGCTTTGATTTGTATCCCAGAGAATTGAAAATTCCAGTTTCGGTCAAGGTTTTCTCTTCTTTGTTTTGCTATATAGATGTTCCATAAAGATTTTTCATTTACAGGTCCATCTTGAGAGTATCATCAATGATGGCAAGCGAGTAACTCATATTATCGAGCAAAAGGAAGGCAATTGGGTAATTTTGATCTGTGACAAAGAGGGAAATGCAATCCATCTGTACTTTTAGGTAGAATGGATCTTTTTATGGTTGATTTTTCTCATCTACTTTTACTTCATTCACAGGGATATCAAAGAGGACATCATCCAAACCGTCATTATGCGTGATTCCCCAATTCAAACACTTCATGATGAAGTTATAATCGTCATGGTTCATCCTCATGAAGAAAGGTTTCATCTTGCATTCAACTCGTAATCCATTATCAAATTTTTAAGGCAGTTCCTTTTTGTAATATAATGGGTTGGCAATAAGGTCAGTCGATACTGACAAATCGAGATTGTTGGTCAACTTGTATTTATGTTCTCTTTATTTGATGTCAAAGTAATGAACTGAGATGCTCATGGCGTATAGATTGACAAGGTAATTTTAGACTAAAACTATAGGCCTGTTTATCTATTATCTTAAGTAGCTTCTATAGATGGAGTCATTGTTAACTGTTATCCTTTAGATGTTGAGTTGCATATATTCCTGTCTTTCTCTATCGTGAGGAATGTATTAAGTTTCGACAAAAACACTGATATTTGTGAGTTCAATGCGAAGATCCATGGGTGATGGCTCAGGCTTAGTGTCTTTTAGCTATATTTTCTTCTATTATTTTGGGCCAGTCTCAAAAGATGGAAGCATTTGAGTGTTAAGATAGGTGATCAATCTGAGAACAGGCTGTTGGACATAGTAAGTTGTTAGATTTGCCAATTTTAGATCAATAAACATTTTCTTTTGATGCTTTGTCTACTGCTTTAGGATTTATATGTTAAAGTCCAGCATGTTCTTATCTTATCCAATATTTGCTGTAAGGATATAACGTTAATTTTTGTAAAATTATTGTTCTTTGTAGATGGTCTGTGGAAAAGATGTTGTATCGATAAAGTAAAGATCTTTCAAGCTTCCAATCAATGCCATTCTTTTTTGGGAAATTCCCATGTAAAGATCGAGTTTCGTGATGCCTATTCTTCCCAATATCGTTTTTATCTTTTGGTTGACAAGAATGACAGATATTTCCTCTATTTTAACGTTAAGCTTCAATGAATAATTCTCATAATCGGCTACTGGTTACAAGACACCGCTTATATTGATAGAGGAAGAAGGGTCAGCTTAAAGTGGAGCAGGTATATCTTATTGACTTCCTTATGAGGGAGGAATGAAGAAAGCCATAAGTGTCTTTACGGTTTAGCATTTATAGTTGCAGACTAACGTTCCAAAGCTAACGCCTATTGAAGAATCGGTGTGATCATACTTTGGATGGTCTTTGTTCAATTGTTAAACTGAGATATTGATCAATGTTAGGAAGTTTATTGTGTTTTGTTTGCAAAAAGTATATCAAATCTTTGTTCTTGTAGTGCTAGATAGTATCCTGAAGCTCAAGGCCGAATAGCTTTAGCTCAATTATCTTCTTGGATTCATGCAAAAATATCTTTGATGATAGCTTTGAGAATTTGAGCTTAACAACCTTATCATCAAGTGATTCAGTCGTGAAGACCTTGATATTAATCGTTTATATCTCGGCATTAACGAACAAATTTAGTTGGTCATGTTTCTTTTGTTAAGCCACCAAGCTCATGATGCCGATAAGGCATTCAAAGCAGTGATGTTGACAACTTGGCTCACGAATCTTGTTTTTTGTCATTTCGTTGATCTTGTTGATCCAATCATCAACTTGCTCTTCTTTGTCAAAGCCAAACACGACTTAATTGACTTTATTTTTGATTCTAAAGTGGAAAGGCTTTTCCTTGTCCAAAGGCTATGGATATTTTTCCAATCTTGCACCTTTGGTGTAATAATAGGCATAATAATCCTTATCATTCTTGTTGAGGTAAAGATAGATATAGTTTTCTGTCATAATTGCAACATATTTTTTCCAAATTTTAGTTATTGAATCCTTGATATAGACAAAACCAATCTTGTTTGCTTTCTTTTGGATCTATTTCTTCTCATCAATCCTTGCTGTCATCCTCTATTCTGCTATCTTTTGCTCTTGCTGGAATGCATCACCGATTTTAGCAAGTTTTTATATGTGAATTCGTTGAGATTCACTGATAAAGTTGGAATGATTGCTTATATCCTTATCTTTGCTCTTGTGTCTGTTGCCTTACTAAAGGCTTATACTCGTAATCTGAAGTCCAAATGCTAAATCAGTGCATTATTTGCTGTTTCTTCACTTGATTTAATCGTTAAACTTGCTTCAAATTCTCGATGTTCGGATAATGCTTGAAGGAAAATTCTGTCAGCTAAAGATTGAAGACATCTAATGGCAGATTTTATGTAGCTTATACTCTGAGAAGAGTCTACTAGTCTGTTGTGAAGTGGATAGATCCTAAATTTAAGCTCCAGCAACTGCCATTAGGACGCTTAGGAGAAAAAGGAACTGCTATTGTATGCAGCTGATGGTGACATCCACTCCTATCTGAGCCTTTGAAGGTTTATCAATGGTTTCATTAACAACTGCTTCAGTTTTTTCCTTGATTTCTCCAAATTTTTACATAGCTGCCTCTTTGTTCTCTTTGCTGACTTTCAGATCAGCAAATTACAACGCAATTGATATGATTTTTGGATCAAATACAACCATTAGCTCTGATGTTACGAGCTTTATATCAGTATTGAGATGCTTTTTGTCAAGAGGATTTCCAATCACTGACATGGAAAGATAAGAATTGCTTTATTTGCTTGTTCTTTGATAAAGTTTGAAAAGCACTGCTTTATATTCTTTAGGCTAGACTCCTACTTGTTTGAACATGTTGATGGCTATGTCTTCCACGGTGAAATTAAGACCATATCCTCCATCCCTAAGTGCAAAATTGATGGCGAGATCATCGAATCTGGCCTAGATGCCTTCCTTGAAGATGGCTAGATTGTTGGCAATGACAACTTATAACTTTTTTAGACTGAAGCCAATCCGTATGTAGTGATATTATGGTGGTCTTTTGACTATTTTCACTTCTTGTCCGAAATTGTCGTTTAGGTAATTCTATATTTATGCCAATTATTGTGCAGTCAACTATTTTGGTTTGCCAAACCACCATCCTTTGTTCTTTTCTTTCTTCTATTTGATTATCCTTTCTTTTTATTTGGCTTGAAGGTATTCTTTCATATCTTTTGTGAAACTTTAGACTTACATTTTTTATAAGATTTCCTATATTCGCTCCATATCAGCCTTATTCAATCCTTTTCCCCAGCCGTTATAATAATCTGGAAAGATTTTAATGAAAAATTCTTTATTGCTTATGATCTCTTCTTTGGTTAATTTTTGCTTGTTATCATCTCGAACCTTCTTCGTATACTTTTGAAGTCTTTATCCCAAAACGATGATCTGTTGAAGCTGTGTGTTCGTTATTTAAAGCTTTAGATTCTAAAGCTCGATTTGGAGGTTTATCTATGGCTACACGAACTGCTTCCCAGGCTAGCGTTGTAAAAGTTGAGCCTGTGAGCTCATCAAAATAACATAGTTATGGCTGTAAGTTGTTTGTCCTCTCTTGGCGATCGTACTTCTCATTTTTTCTTCATAATTTGCTTCATTGTATATTTCAGATTTTTAGTTCCAATATATTCCGATATTGTATAGTTCCAGCTTTTTTCTCAAAGGCTAGTTAGCATATTCTGGTTTGCTTCGATCGATATACTCAGGCTCTCCTTTGTTATTTACGGTATAAAGCTTAAATTATTCGAGAGTCACACCAAACGAATAGCTAAGTTATAAAAATTATACCTTTTTTCGCTCTTAGCGAGGTCGTCTTCATACCGGATATGTATATCCTTGATTGTGACTTGGAGGTTATCGATGATCTTCATGACCAGTTTCGAAAAATACCCTTATTCGTTATTGTCCTTTGCCTTTTAATTTTTCTTCGCGAAATCATTGAGCACCGACTCGCAGAAGCTCTCGATTTCCTTCTTTCTCTTTTCGATGATTTTGGTGTTTTTGCATTCCCACAAGTGGTAGGCAGTTCAGCGACCACAATCTCAAGGCCCTCGAGGACCACTTCTATCTTGCTGGAGGTGAGACTTTTCCAAGGGATGCTCATTTTGAGGCATCCGAGCCGACTATACTTTATCTTCAGTGGGAGATTCAATTTCTTGATGATGCTTTTCTTCAGGATAACATTTTTGAGGATGACTTATCCCGACCATATACCGATCTTTAGGTTCTCTGCACTGAAATTTTCAATATACTATCCTAGTATGTTGTTGAGTAGCCTCTACACCAAAGCTTCGAACATAGGTAATAATATAATATATCTTCATTGAAAAAACGATCCTTTAGGAGAAAAAAATGCACGAAAATGAATGCAAGTCCCATGATCAATCCTGACCGTTGCTGTTAAGTTTTTGAATGATGTAAATAGATGATAAAAATGCAGATAATCATTAAATTGAGTTATTGATGAATTACCGAAATCGATGACAGTAATCTGACGGTGGAATGCAAGAAACGTCCTTACTCAAAAACGTGCTCTTGAATATGTATTCCAAATTCTTCCTAGTCTCAAACACTGTCAAGATATCGATGATGGTAAGGACCATCATCATGCCAGGGACTGAACTCTTGACTCCTCCTCTCAAAGATTTGAATATATTTCCGTTGGCTAAAGGTGTTTCGTTGGGATTGTACTTCACGAAGGCGACCATAAGAGAATAGTCATTGATATTGTTCTTTTTGAAGAATCGGCTTCGGCCTTGATTTGCTCCTTAAAGACTTGTGCAACCTATGCCTGCAATAATATCTTTTTCTTTCTTTATACCCAATCTTGGTCCTTGAGTTATTTGCCATCGGAACCTGTCCTTCCGTATAGACTTCCCTTTAAATCATAAATTTCCTCTACAATAACTCCTTCCTCTTTTTTGAGATGGTGAAAGATGTTTTCCATAGCTATGAAGTAAATTGTGTTTATTTTCTGTTTTTCACGTAGACTTTCAGCTTATAGAGACCGTATATGCGAACAATTAAACTGTTGTGTTGCTGGTCATATGCTCATAGTAATTTTCAGGATTTTAGTGAAAAAGATAAACTAATGCTTTGGTATAGTCTTCAGGAAGACTTTGTTATCAGTCGTTAGGTAAAAAAACGATCCTGATTTTCCCGTTGACATTTTTAGTTTAGAGCTGTGAGATCCCCTGTCAAGAGTTGATTCAACAGATACTAAGGTCCAACTGAGCGTTGGTAATCGTTGTTTGAAATCCCATAGAGATTTCGCAATTTTTAGAAGATTACTGGTGCCATTTATATGAATAAAAAATTTTACATGCTTTTTAATGCCTATGGGCCTTTGCCTGAAAGGTATGCCTTATTTCCCAAGAAAAATTCATGCTGTTCATTAAAATGGCTGTCCTTTACCTAAAAATTTGAATTGAGTTGATACAGTGCCTTGATGCTTTGTCGCAATCCCACCATTATATTAAGCACGAGGTTCCAATTTTAATGGCCAAAGTATACTGTCATCTTCTGCTTGCCCGTTTGCTATTTTTGGCTTTTTTATCGTCGTCAATATCGAAAAGTTTCAATTTTGCTTACATTTGCTTCAGTTTAGTGGGGCTAAACTTCTTCTGTCTTTGAGTATAATTCCGATAATTTTGGCAAAGTTCCATCATTCTATACGTACTTTAAAGGAATCCTTTGAGCTCATTGCAACTTCCATATTCAAATGCGACTTGCTTTAGTTTCTTATCTTTTTCTTCCTATTCTGGATCTTGTTTATCGATGTTGATTTCATGCTGTCTGTGTAGTTTATTTGTAAAGACTTCTCAGGGAAAGCGAATCATCGTCGGCAGTATTGCCAGTTTTGCCTGATTTGTTGGTCGATGTTTCAATCGAACGATGCTCAATGGAAAGCTCAGCTTCTTGTGCCTATTTTATTTCCATATGTCTTTGCCGAATATAGTTGCTACTCTATGCTAATCCTGTACTCAATTGGAGCAATTTTCTTTATATTTGTCTTTCCGTATCGTGTATAACCAATTTCAGTTATTACGCATTATCTCCGATTTTATTCTGAGGCTGTAGCTTCAATTTGCTTCTCAATTTATCCTCACTTTCTGCAGCTAAGCTTTAGAGCTCTGTTCATTCACTTCCATATTATTGAAATACTCGAACCATCCAAAGAACTGCAATGTTAATTGAAGAAAAGACGGTAACTATGTGATTATTTGCGTACTCGTTAAATGTTATGGTTTGATCCTGGTCCACATCGAAGGTGTTGAAAAGCTCTTCGATATACTTTCGCTTGGGAGTGACTATTTACCCCGTCAATGCGTTCCACACAACCGATATTTCTTGAAAAAGCTCCATAAAGTCTTTGAACTCAATATCTCCTCTTCCTTACGTCAAAATCAGCCACCCAAAACGTGATTTTTCAGATCGTTGCCCTTCAGGATGATCTTCAAATAATCCATATAATTCTATTCTGTGATAAAGCCATCGCTATCGTTATCGATAAGGTTGAAGATCCTGCAGATGAAAGAGTCTTCACGTCCGAGTAGGCCCAACCCGCGTCTAAACTCTTCGTAATTCATCCTATCTCCGTGCTGGCAGAGCTGGTAGAACCTGCTAGAGATGATTTATTATTCGTTTTAGTCGAAGCGTAATGTCTACGATGGCGACTCAGAGCTGAAATCTTTGGCTTTAGTAACTCTTTAAAGCGCTGGTTTATTATTTATGATTATTCGAGTTAGTCTACAGCCAAGGCTGACCAATATTCATAGCCAACTATAGTAATTATTGTAATTATATTATTTTACTTGCGTTCCAAGTACTAATTCTAACGGTAATCCAAATCCTTCATTCACACGGATTTCTTCTTCCGAAACTCATCTTAAAATATAAATAAATAAAAGCTAGTTTTAGATCATGATGTAAAAAAGAACGAAGTTGCCACGTTTTTGCTGCACAATTGTTGTATCCTTCTCCATCGATATACGATATGGCAGCGGATGGATTCGTGACGATGGAATCGACTTTCGTAAGATCAATTTGGTAGTTTCCGATTGCCAAAATGCTATCCGTGAAGGATCTGGAAGATGAAGTTGTTTGTAGTTGGAAACAAAACCCAATTGTTAATTCCATTGACTCTGTTCTTATTTCCGACGACGACATTATTGATTCCCGAGACTGCATTATCAGAGCCATCGATGACATTCCCACAGGGGATGCTATTCCTTATCATTCTCAGCCAGGCCAGCGTATTGATGACGGTCCTATAGAGTAGCGTTCTGTTGCAGAAGGCCCAGTTGTATGTCTGAACTTGGTGCTGAGGACGTTGAGGAAAAAGTTGGCACGAGAGACCAAAACTGGGTCTATTTGGAATTGAAGATATTGTACTTGGCTGTTTGCGATGGAGAGGAGAGAAAGAGGAGCAAGAGAGAGCGTAGGCGGTGATGAAACATTCCTTCGATGGGACAATAGAAGAATTATATAAGAAACAGTTAGTATAGTCCCAATTTATTTGCAAACTAAATGCTCGAAAATTTCTTCTTAGGGTCATGCTTTCAAAGCATCATTTTTCGGTGTCTTTTAGTTGATGGCTTTATGTTTGGAATGCCCTATTCAAATAATTTTGAAATAATTGCTTTGATAATCGGGTGATAAAATAATACAGCATACCTTGATGAACGGTCCCCTATCCAAGACACGCACGATCTAATGTTACCAGATAATCGAGACCATCGGCAAGGGCGCCAACGGACTGGTCTACAAGGGCATCAACCTGACCAACGGGTGCATAGTGGCCATGAAGGAAATGCCCATCAGCAAGGAGGAAGTAAAATCTATTAAAAAATAAATCAACTTCATCAAGAATCTCAACCACAAGAACATAGTCAAGTACTTTGATGCTGTCCTCAAGGACCATAAAATCTATCTCATCCTAGAGTATCTCGAGGGCGGAACACTTGGAACTCTCTGCAAGAGATCCATATTCCCGGAATCCCTTATCAAACTCTACATTTTTCAAATTTTGGAAGGACTCGAGTATCTTCACCGGCTTAATATCGTGCATCGTGATATCAAAGGACTCAACATTTTGATCACGAAGGACGGAAAGATAAAAATAGCCGATTTTGGAGTGGCAGTCAATATCAACTAAAACCAAAAGACACTATCAGCAGGAGGACCCCCTATTGGATGGCTCCTGAAACGGTTAACGGTCAAGATGTCATCAATACTAAAAGCGATATCTGGTCACTGGGATGCACGGTGATTGAACTTATGACAGGCAATCCACCCTATTCTGACCTTGGGCCGCTTCCAGCCTTGATAAGGATCGTGTAGGACCAGCATCCTCCACTGCCGAAGAATGCTTCGCCTGAGTGTATTGATTTTTTGTTGAGATGTTTTGAAAAATCACCGGAGAAAAGGGCATCTGCAAGTGAGTTGCTTGAGAATAAATGGATGAAATCTATCACTGAGCAGGATTTGAACTTGCAGCGTTCCCACAAGAACATAAGGACTCGAATATCCTGCTGATTGAGACTACTCTGAAAAGCAAGAATTTGAATTAGATTTGGAATTTGGCGCAAAAGACATAGAATAAGAAACTTCTCTACTTCAATAAACACTTCTTAGTTTTGAATTAGATCGAAAATAGCGATATCAAGTTGGATCTTATAGCAACTATCATCAGTTCGGGCTTTGAAGCATATAAATACTTATAGTAAATCGGCATGATGAAGAATATCTTCACTAGATAATGCAAGACAATCAAGATAAATCCGTGTAAGACTTTAGATCTTCTTGCTGATTGCTACAGACTGGGATTTGAGAAAGATGTGTTTTATATGATCCAGAATAACGCCATATACTACATAGCCATGCTATGCAAGCAGTTCATGACCAAGAAGGAAAGCTATTTGACTCATATGCATATCATATAACGCATTTGTCCTCTCATCAGAAGCTTCACCCATGATCAAATAATCCTTCCTTCTCATTTGCTCCAAATCTTGCAAGAGGAAGACACGTTAAGCCTACTCGCAGTTGCTTACAGCTTTGCTGCAGAATACAAGCAAATTGAGATTGCTCTTCCCATCCTCAACATCTTCAACAAGTACAATTAGGAAATTTTGATGTCATTTAATCCATGAACATCTACAATTACTGTTTCGAAAAGATATCCAATATTCTCATCTTTCAAAACGACGTAAAGACTAACGAGGAAAACTTGAAATTTATGCTCTTCATCTCAAAATACTAATAATTCCAAATGAAATTAGACGAGCTTAACTTTATAGGGACCCTTTCATAGTATGCGAAATGTTAGTCCTCAACAAAACCGTATGCAACGACCACCTTTAGCTTGTTATTTTCTTCCTTTAATGCACTTTCGAGTACATAATAGGAAAACCGGACAAATGCAAGACCTTTGTGAAGTTGGGAGGAGTGAAGAGGTTGAAGAGTTTGCCTAAGATCTTTATGACTAACGTGGAAATCATCGGCAAGCTGGACCTCATCATGTCAGAAATGGCAAAATATGCATGAACTATACTCTTATATTATCATTCATTATTCATAAATACTTTATGAACCGTCCTCCAGAAATAGGCAACGATATATTCGGTTCGCCAGAACAGAACCGAGCCGAACTTCCTTGATGCCTCTCGATACGGAAAGTTTTTTAGCTATTTCGATTATTGTAATCATCTACAAGGATTCGTATGTTGGATATTTTTGTGAAATTGCTTGGCATTTTTCTTTTCCGAGGCCAGGGATTTGATAGAATATGTTTTTCCATATTTTTCCCTTAGGCTTTCTCATTCTTTCCTCTAATCCCTTCTGATTTCTGGTCATAGAAATTAACATTATCCTAAATTTGGCTGTTAATGACTGCTGTTGCTAATTCGCATAAGTAAATGACTGATTACAACTCGCTTTGGGTGTTTTAGAACTCATACTCATGATAAAATTTCATGTCCAAGCCTTACCTCAGCAATAGCGTCCTTCTTTTGGTGGTTTGCTTTAGAGATCTTACTCTTCTGCTTCATGATGATGTAAAGCACTGAGATTGCGAATTGAATGTTTAAGGGATGTTTTCGAGTTTTATTCCTCTGACTTGGACGGTTGAGGCGGTTTAGACTGAATAAAAGTTTAGCTAATTGCACTTCAAATGGTCTCTTCTCACTTGTACGCCTTCCTCTTTGCAAGAATTGTAGAACTGCTACAAGGCAGATGGTAAAGTTAGCAGTGAAAACTAAACTAGGAGGTTTTTCGTACTGCATTACTTTTTCAAACGGGTTGTTATCATTTTGATTATTATTATATATCTGGACGAGGTAATCGGTCATGCGTATTTCTAGAAAATCATAAAGCAAAAAATGAGAAAAAATATGATAGCTTTATTATTCGATAATAAAAAAGGAGCCTTATAATAGTTTAGTATAGCCTTTCATATAAATATAAACTTCATGTCATTGGCCATAGTACTTTTCAAAGACGTTTTGGATGGGCTGCGAGTACACATTCTTAAATTTATTAAATGAGCCATCGGTCTGTAGATACTTCCTTTCCATTTTTGCATCTTCGGTGTTGATATCCACCGTGAAAATCATCCTTTGGAAACCCATCAAAACAATAAAATCAAGGCATTACCTCGAATCAACTATATCCATGATGGTGTGCCCGTTGTGAGTCACCTTTTTCTTGCCGGAGTAGAAGGATATTGAGCAGGTTATATAATGCACATCATCGTTGTGCTTTATTACCCACCGTACTTTCTTTTTTGATCTGTGTAATATGTCGGATTACTTCACTATTGTCTTGCCGCAAAACTCAACTGATTTTTCTAAGACAAAGATATTCTGATTTTAGAACCGCAGTAATTGCATTAATAATATGATAAGCAACACCCCATATTTCTCATTTAAAAACATATTCATCATTTTTGGTCATTCTGATCACCCATAGCATGACCACCGCTTTCATTATGAGGCTTTCTATTTCGTTTTCTTATCCTTTTACGCTTTTATGGATTTTAAGACGGATTTTATTTAGGCTTTTACACATATTTTATTTTTTTCTTTTTTACAGAAAGGGGATTAGGGCCTTTAGCGATTTTCGTATTGATTTGAATACCGACCTGCGAAGATAGTTCTCTTATTCTCCTCTTTTTCTCTTATATTTCCTTCTGTCTTCTCTACTCTTCGACTTCCTTCAGTTCGTTTTCCTTTGGTAAGTATTTCTGCTGGTTTTGTCTTTGGATCATCTTGAGCGAATATTTTGGAATATCCTCCATGGTAACTCTTTGGTCGGGAGCGAAATAGAGGATAGGGACGTTCTCCAAGGTTCTTAGATGCCTCCTCAGCTCCATATCTTGTGAACACACCATAAACATTTTCTAATTTTTTTCTCCGATTTGATCAACGATGCAATTATCAACAGAGTACTCCAAGGGATGCTTGCAGAAGATAGTCTTATGTTTCCTTGCCTATTCCAAGACTAATTTGAATTCGCTTCCCAAAAGTTCCAATTCCCTAAGGATGCATGAGGTGACTCTGAGCGTGACTCTTCCATTGGTGGCATTCTAGAACCTGCGCTTAAGGTCGACGTCTTTTTCCACCATGATTTTGATGAAATTTCCATCCAGAAGAAGTTGGTAGGGATCGTGGAAATGGTGGTTGATTCTGAAGAAATTGACGATTTTGTCAACTTGTTGATTGTTCATTTATCAATATTATTATAAATTAGTCTTTTGTTGCTTATATCATCATCGAAGAACTTAGATAAACACAATCTATCATGGCATCAAGCATTATCTCATGTAAGTCTTTTTTGAGCCTTAGGGGATTGCTATCTTTTTTATCGTGTATACGCTACAATCTGAATCTCTTCACTACGTTTGACTTGTATTTGAAGATCTCGTCGTCAGTCAAAATGGATTATCTCAACCGGAACATAATGTTTTTTGGGAGATAGAGGGTTAATTTTCTTGTCTATTCTGCCTTTCCTGGAGTCGATGATCTGAATCCGATGAATCCCCATCCCGCTATCTCCAAATCTTTTGATTTTCCATTTTTAAAGGTGAGATCAAGCTCGTACTTTGTGATTTGCAGCTCATTTAATGCTGGTAGGCCTTTCCAGAATTATTTATAATTAAGAAGAAACCATTTATTGTCTGAAGAGCAAGCGCCACCCAATCCGAACAGAATGATCTTAGTATCTCTAATTTAAACTTTTCCGCCAAAAAATAAGGCCCTATTGAGCATGATAGGGGGCGAGAAAAGTTTATTCCATGCAAGCATCGACTTAAGATTCGGTTTGTTGATCAAATTGTAAAGATTGCATTCAGAGTAAAGGCCTGGCATGTCATAGATCAAATTTTTCTTGTATTTGCTTTCAGTGATGAAGATTGTAGTGCCTGGCACTTTGGATGTTGGTCTGTTGAGCCTAGCCAAAGAGTTTAGAAGAGTGGTTTTCCAGTGTTTGGGAATCCTATAAGCTGGATTCTCCTAATTAAGCTTTTCTCAATGTATTCCTCTAGTCCCTTTATTCCAGCCTTGCTGACGTTGCTCGTGAGGAAGACTTTGATATTGTTTATCCTTTCGTTTAGTTCATTCTTTTATGATAAATCCCTTTCCTTGATAAAGTCATTCATGAGATTTTTGATTGATTGCATGACCAAATGCTTGTTGAGATATTTTTCATTGGCTATGTCCAGTTTGTTTACGACTACGATCATCTATGCCCGTTCGTTGATGAGTCTATCAAAGACATATTTTTGAAAGCTGCCAGCTATGTCCAGAATATCCACGACGTAGATATACAGAACTGGCACTTCTTTGTGTTTTTTGAAGACTTTGCTCATGATTTCTTATTGGTTGTTCGTCGTTAATGTTTAGGAAACGTTGTATTCTTATGGCAATTTGTTATGGTACTTTAGAGTATAGCATCTATAGCAGTAGATTTATTATCTTTGCTTCTTGCTTCGCTTTATTGTCTGCTACGATTATTCATACTCATCTATTTTCTACTGTAGGCGGAGAAGCACTTCCACGTTATCCAAATTATCCAGTTTTTTGGTGCGATTGTTGAATATTTTAACATCAAGTTCCCGTTCAACTTATTGGACGATTTCAAGAGTCTTTGAATCACTATCCTCCACCCTTGCACCGTAGGATGATTCAATTAGTTTGATGTTTTATCCGATTGCTCTCGAGAGGACTTGTTCGTCTATGTACCCATACTTTTGCTTATCTTGGCTCTGTAGAAGACTGTTGCAGCCATCGCATCTGTGGTGCTTGTAATGCTTCTCCAGGATTTATTATGAGAGGATTGGGCTTTTGAGATGACCGCTATCCTTTGACTTTATCTTCTTGTAGAGATCGAGACGCTTCTAGCCACTGGATCGGCCTGCAGCAGAGAAGTGAAAACAGAGGAAAGGCTTGACGATGGATCGGTTTAAAGCTCTCGTGAAGAGTTTAATCATTATAGTTGAGGTAAATAATAATATCGACCAATTGCCTAATACTATTAAAGATTGAAGAGGAAAAAGGTGAAGTAAAAATAATGAAAAAATATGTGCAATTTGTTAGATCATTGAGCTTGTGTTTTATTCTCGTGGGTTTGGAATTAGAATGAACTTTGAATTTGATTGCTTCGTCATATCTCTTAGTCAACTATTGATCTGCATTCGTCTTCAATTTCTGTTCTATCTTTTTGGAAGCGTCTTTTCCTAGTTTAGGCTGCAATGCTGACAATTTGACAGCAGATAATTTTTTCTTTGGAGTTTCTTCCTTTTCTTCACTGACTTCTAACCTTGCTTACAATTCTTGATATACCATTCAGTGATCTGCTGGATATCCTTTTCGCGATCATTAGGACCGTAACAGCCGAGCAAAACTACAACAATCGGTCGATATTGAGCTGCTAGTTGGTCATAATAGATGGAACAGTGAGAATTCATGAAATTATCTTCCTACCAATTGCGACAGACATTGCTATAAGGGATATACTTATTAGCAACTGACCTGCTTTGTATTGTTATCATCCTATTCGTGAGACTGCCTTCCGAGTTGATGAACTTTATGTGTATGGAGTGCTAAATCGTCTTGAGGATTCCCATGAAAAGAGGAATTTTGAGGCATTATATAGAGATAATTCCAATGTCTGCAGCTGACCTCGGTTCTTCTCTTTTCTGAGCTCAGGATCGGCCTATATGTATCGAATATTCTCTATTTAAGCAATTGGCAATAGCTATTGACTAACTCATAAAAGTTCTTCAAATGTTCCTTCATCATCTTGTCCTTAGTATCGAAAACACTGTAATACTCCTTTTGCCTTTTCCTTTCGAGAAAGGCTCCGACATTGACAGCAAGGACAGTCTCATATACTTCGCTTTCCTCAATCAGCATGAGGTATAGCAAATCTCTAGAGATACGATATCATCCGCTTTCAGCAAGCAATCTCCTCTATTGTGCAATTTCAAAACACCGTCTGTAACTATAGTCTCGAACCTGCTTGCATCGATGGCAAATTTTTATACGATTGTGTTGACTGCACAGAAGACAAGCAGTTTAGAGAAAACGTTGAGTTCATGCGAGTCACGAGCTCGATATCCACGAATATACGGGAGGAAAAGAAATCGTAAAGCACCCATTTGTGTGCAGTCACTGAGATGATCTTGGTCGGTTCTGCATTACATTATTTTTACTCAAGAAATGGCCGATGTTTTGAGGCTAGATTTCAGTCAGAAGCTTTTTGGTCGACTTAGAATTTAGCTTTATTTCGTTCAGCATGTATTTATTGTTGTACTCACTGCGAAGTTTTTATGCTTATATCTCGAAGCCTCTCTTTTAGAGTTTGATCAATCTTCGCTACGATTTGCTACGCTGTTTTATTTGATTATTTTTGGTTTAGTTTGGAGAAAGCTCTGCCTTTATCATTATTAATTAAAATTATTCACTGTCGTATGATAAATAAGGTTGATTTGATATTATCAATTGTTTTCAAGTGTGTTGGATTACGAGATCGATATTTATTCAAGAGGGATTTCAACTTTCTTTATTCTTGTCTTTTGCTTCAGCTTTGAGGATATTGCTCGCTTTGTGATGACGTACTTCAATATAAGGAAAGCCAAGATGATTCCGAAAGCAATCAGAACAACGGTAATGAAGTTTTTCATTTGTTTTACTTCTTTTACTGTTGTCTTTTGGCGATCTGCTTCACTATTTCTTCTCTTGATATCATTTCTTTCTTTATTCATATTGTTAGTTGTTTTGCCCTTGAGCAGACAATTTCGGTTTCAAATCTCCATGATTTACCCTTTAAATTTAATGAATTTGCTCGTTTGTTTGCTCATTGTAGCTGCTTTTTTGGTATTTTGCAGAATCTCCGCCAACATATCCTCTTATCTTCACTATAACTTACTCGTCAACATGGAATTCCTCACATTTTCTTTTTTTGAGTTCCTCTTAGAATATCTTTATCGGTTTGGAACTTGTATGCAAGACAGGATATGCTTTATTGGGCTCTCATTCAGCAATGTGATGTTTGTAAAGACAGTATTTCTGTTAGTTTGAGTTTGAATTTCGTATTAATTGTAGAGCCGATCAATGACAATCAAATTATGATCTGAATATCCACTTAGAAGGAGATATTTAGGTTGGCGTGTGAATGAAACCTTGTCGATAATGTCTGGTATTGAGACCAATCTTGAATTGATATCAAAAACAGTGATTATCTCTTCATCATTCTTCTGGTTTTAAAGAGGATGGTTTTTCTTGATTATTTAAGTGATATCTGAAAGATTTTATTTAAGGCTGGTATTTTAAATCTTCCTAAATGTTCCAGATCTTACTGCTAATTATTTCTTCAAGCGATAAGCCTAAACAAACTATAGATGGATATAGAGACTATATCCTTCAATTTATTAAATCTTCTCCATTCTTTTAATTCTGAGATATCTTTGAATATCCTAAGCGGTCTTAAGTAGCAGAACCTATGGTATGCACTCTCTTTTTTCCCAAAATTAGGAAGTAATAGATGAAAGAGGAAGATTAGCGCCCTGGATGATCATGAATGTCGGCTTAGAAATGAAATATTTTCCACATAGGTCTTCCAGATTTATACTAAAGCCACTCTCTAAGCTTACTTCACTGGAGAAGCTTAATCATTCCTGTTATAGATTGATTTCGTTGAGACTACTTGGTTGGAGATATTAGAGAGCTCGTAATTAATATCAATCAAACGCTACTATTTGAAGGCTGTATTTGTGTAGAATCGATTATTGGAATCTAGATGCAAGCCAAACCATCCCTCAAGAATGGAATGTTCAACATATTGATACGAAGATTTTGGCTCTGCTTCTATGCTGACGTAAAAGCTGGGTCGAGTTTAGCCAAAATAACTTCTGAGAAGTGGAGAAAAGTTAACAACGGTTGAATTTTGCATTTGTGCTTATTAGGTGATCAGCAGGATGACTGATAAGATCATTTGCATAATATAAATATATATGAAATAAATAATTGAGAGATGAATGGGGTTGGGGTTGGGGTTGGGGTTGGGGTTGGGGTTGGGGTTGGGGTTGGGGTTGGGGTTGGGGTTGGG
>NW_022204767.1:0-40364 GCF_008831285.2 Nymphaea colorata | reverse complement strand
ATATATGAAACTTTGCCGGTGTGCATAGAAGCCTATGGCTCACCATAGTCCAAATCGGTAAAGCTTCTGATTGGAAGCAACAAATGGACCCTTAAAGATATATTCTCTCATAAACTCAGCAACTTGAGAAATTTAATTTTCTGAGTTAAAAGAAAGCGAGAGTCCACTTGCTCACCTTTATAAGTTTGATCTCTTCCTTAATTTGCCTAATTTCTTCACTTCTGATTCTTTTCCTCTGCTCTTCCCGTCCACCAAGAAACAGAGGAGGTTGGCTTTAGTAATGGACCTACTTGCAGAAGCGCTCTTTCTGTTATTTTGGAAGCCGTCACCAGTTTATTGAAAGAAAAGGTCGGCCTCATCTTGAATGCCAAAGACGATCTCATCAACCAACAGAGGAAGCTGGAACTATTGCCGGCAGCCCTCAAGGATGCAAGGTAAGAAAGCCTTAGAATGCATCCCGCTTATTCCCCATGGTTTTACGTTTTTTAGAGTATGCACCAAATCTCATGTTTCATTCTCTTATTGTGCTTTAAATTAAGCAGCCATGGCGCACACCAACATTGATGCTTAACGGCTTGAGCAAGGAGGATGGTTCCAAATCTTTAGAGACGACCACAAGAAGTGCTTTATGAGGTGTATAGATATAAGGAAATTATGACTGTGTGCATACATGTGACGCGAGAGAGAGGAGAGATAAAGATAAAGAGAGAGAGAGTACTGAATTTAATTTATTAATGTACCCATTTTATTACATGATGATACATAGCATCATAAGTAGGATTCGGTTAATGGGCACCAACATGGTTGATAGATTGGGAAACAGTTGCTTAGGCAGTCTGGATGGGCTCGGCAATGAGAGAGTAGATACGGTCCATGGACTCATGCTCCAAGACACCGACGCCATCTTCATAGTCGTACATGCACTGGGAGACCCTCGCAATGTTGAGAGCCACGTTCATGAAGGAACGAGAGAAGGCGGTCTGTTGCTGCTGCTGCTGAGCAGAGAGCAGCTCCCTGTTCAGCCTCCTCCATGCATCCCTTAGCAAGTTCCTTATGTGCTGCCGTGCTTGCTCCTCCGCTACCCTTGCCTCGTTCATATAAATCTGGACCGATCTAGGCAGGTTCCCTCTCCCGAATCCAACCTTCGATCAAGTGTTCAACATATAAAGAGAAGATCATCAGCCAATCAAAAAAAAAAACAGAACAAGAACATTGTCAACTCAGAAGCTAATACTAGTTAACCAGCAGAAAATACACTAAACTAACCCTGGATCTCTGGAGGTCAGCCGAGAGACGAACTATCATCGATGAGAAGTTGATGATGTTGGACTCATTCTGCAGCTGCTGGATTGCTTGTTCCTCAATGTTTTGGGAGAGGAAGAAGTAGGCAGGGAGGAGAATAGGGCCGGTCATGGCTGCCCGGATGTTGCTCAAATATTCCTCTAGCCTTGGTGTCTGTCGGGCACGGTGCCACCTTGCTTCAACCAAGTAAGCTCTGCACACACTCACCCACTGCCCAAGAGTAGAAGAGAGCAAGTCAATTAGAAAGTGAAGCTAATATACTAATGTGATGATGTGAAGAGTAGAAGAAATATTTCATAGAGAAAGTGTCGTACCGCTCTCCTCATGTGTGAAGTGATATCACGGCCATGCCTCCTAAGAACAGTGTAGCTGATCTGGTTGGTTGTGTTGTAGACAGCCGCATAGAAGACCCTCAGTGACTGAGGCAGCTGCTCTGCCGCTTGAAGATCCCACCTGCGTATATACAATATAGAGCATCCTCATTGGCTCCTAACAATGTGAAGCAGAAACTAGAGACAGAGTTGCTCTCTCTAATTCATCAACCATGATCATCCTTTACCTCTCAACAACTTGCACAAAGCGTTCGAGCTCCTCAACAGACTGATGCTCGCTGAAGATGTCCTCAACGGTGGCCATCAAGTACGAGACCCTGGCGAGTTGCATCCTGTACTGTGAGAACTGTGGCTCATGCATCTTCCCCACCGCCATGAAGTAGCTCTCCACCAGCCTATCTCTGGCGAAGCTAATGTGCTCGCCCAAGCCCAAGTCCCTCCACCACCTGCAAACACCCAAAACAAAGGACTCATGGTTGATTATTCGTGGACCCAATGATGCAGGCCAGCAACAATGTAACATACAAGATATTCATTACTGATATACATATATACATAGAATGACATTAGTTGCTGCATTATTATCAACTATTAACCAAGTTATTTAGGCAAAAGTGCAAGAATGAATTGTACCCGGATAACTCCCTGAGCTCTCTTTGGTGGATTGTCTGCACCATGTTGAAGTCCAGCCTAGCAAACTCATGCAGCACTTGGCTTCTGCGGTCCGTCCTCTCGAATGTCTCAATATACTCTCGGGCCTCGACCCTGCGAACCCTTCTGTGGAGCGGAACCTGCAGAGCACGCTGTACCTGTCGAGACATCCTCTGGTCCATGCGGCTTATCCTTGCTCTAAGATGCTCTGAAGAGAAGGCCGTAGCTTCTTCCAACACAGTTCTCCTTCACAGGCTAGTTGTGATGCTTCGTAGAGGCTCAGAACCCTCTCACGTCCTCACGAAGATTCTCAGAGAACCGGCCTGACTGTTCCCTAAATCTACTAAAGCACTCTACGAAATGCAAAAAGAAACTTTAATGGTTAGTGTCAATTAACACATTCGTAATAGACAGTCTAGATTAAGAACTAATTATGAGTCAGTTTTTTTGGAATTAACACATGTGTATATATATATGTATACCTGCAGAAACATTATAGCCATGTTGCCTCAGAATTCTGAACCGAAGTGAAGAGGAGTAGAGGTCCTCAAATCCTCTAGTGCTCGTGGATATGGCATCTAGCGATCGCTGATCTCACTCTCAAAGTGATACGCTACACCTAAACGTTCAAGTGAATTGATGAGCTCCAACTGAGCCACTTGCTCAGTTGTAGATGTTATAAGTTGTCGGACTTCTCTTCTCAATTCTTCGACTCTGGTCCCTTTGTGTTTCGATCTGCTTTGATTTTCATGTCTTTCAATTATGATCACATCATCACACCCAAATAAACAAAATAAAGTCAGATCAGAGGTATGGAAATTACTGATGTTGCGCTGGTAATGGACTGGATGAAGTCATAGTTCCATGTACTTGGCTGGTATCTGGAAGGCCTCCTTTGAGCAGCAGACCTACGCAGCCCTCAGCCCTTGGCTCACATCTCACCAGGTGGTGCTCCATGGCTTGAACCCAGCCTTGCTATTAGAAGCAAGCTTGGGGGAAGTAACAAAAGAGTGGAAAGGGAGGCAAGATGAGCAGCCATTAGAACAGTGTGTGTTTGTTGTTGAATGCTGAATGCTTTCACTGCCTCTCGGATGACTTAGCTCAGGATGGTTTGCTAATTTATATAGAGCTGCATCCGAGTGTGGATTGCGTGTCTATAATGGTTTTGAGAATTTTAATTAGGTTCAATCTATTAAAATATGGTGTTTGGCATAACCTATAATGTTTAATGCTTTTTTCTTTGTATATAAATAGAAAGCATTAACTATGACACTTGGCCAAGCCATAATTATTTGGCACTTTTATTTTATAGATAGAATGCATTCTTCTTCAAGTTTTTATATGCATTATAATCCGACACTTATTTGTTAATGCTCACCACTAAAAACATTTTATGAAAGACCATGTTTATTTTTACAAGTATTTGAGTAATTGCACGCCTTCACCTTTAAGTGGTGCTACTTGCCGTTTCAACAATATTATGAACATGGTTTGCTAGCTTATAAAGAGCTGCATCCAAGTGTATATTGCGTGTCTATAATGGTTAAAGAATTTTAATAAGTTTCAATCTCTTAAAAATATGCTATTTGCGTAAGCTATAAATGTTTGATACTTTTTTCTTTCTATATAAATGGAATGCATTAAACTATGACACTTGCCTAAGCCATAGTTATTTGGTACTTTTATTTTATTTGTGTATAGATAGAATGCATTCTTCTTCACGTTTTTGACGGGCATTATATCCACACTTATTTGTTAATGCTCACCACTAAAAACCATTTTTATGAAAGACCATGTTTATTTTTTACACGTTTTGAGTATTTGCACCCCTTCACCTTTAAGTGGTGCAACATGTCCTTTCAACATTATTATGAACATGGTTTGCTACCTTATAGAGAGCCGTAATCGAGTGCACATTGCGTGTCAATAATGGTTAGAGAATTTGAATGACGAGTGACATCTTACATTATGTTGCTTACATAAGCTATAGTCGTTTGACACACTTTCTTTGAGCAAAATAAAATGCACTAAAAGATGGTGTTTGTGTAAGTTATAATTCTTTGTATAAATGTGGAATGTATTCATTGCTTCAATGAAAATTTTAATGGGTTGGTGTCGCAGCTGGCCCACACCAGCCACCATGTGTTTCTGCCAATGTTCTGAACAAAGCATGTAAGGGAGAAGAGGAAAAAGAAAAAATGATGAAAACATGTGGCAGACCCAACTATCTTTAAGGCCTCTTTCACAAAAAGAAACCACTAACCTCACTACTGGTCATATGCCAAAGGAGAAAGAAAGGAAGGAAGGACAAAGCTACCCACCCTTCAACCACAATTAGGGATGTCAATGGATCATAGTCAAACTGGATTTACCTTTAGCAATATCTAAATCCAAATCTAGAATCCTATTTCAGAATTCTATTTGATTTGAATATAATTTTCATATTCATATCTGAATACGAATTTTGAACTGAAATTGACCCATTTTGAACTGAATAGGATATTTGCATAATAACAAATCTGATTCAAATCCATATGCAAATCCAACCGGATGTTCATGTATATCCGAAAATCTGATTGGAAGCCAATTATTAAAGCTGAATTCAATCCTCCTTTTTAATAGGATATTTTTTTCTTTTTCATATCCAATTTCTTCGAAACAGATCGATTAGATTTTCTATCCAAAGCTGATATATAGGCATCCCTATGCGCAACTATGGGTGCCAGTGGTTTGGATTTAGGGAGGACTTGGGATTCAGATGTGGCTCTACTTTTCAAAACTGAATTTGGATCGAAGAAGCATATGATCCCAAATATATTGGGTTGCATCTCCGTAACACTAAGTGGACTCGGGCCTGAATATGGCATAAAACATAAAGGAACACAAATTTGATTAGTAATGGCACAATGCTTTTTTACTAGCTACAGTTCAAAATCAGGTCCATAATCAGATGTGCCCAACCTAGAAAATGGTGGAGGCAATTTTTTAATAAATTTTAATTATAAAAATATGCTAAATTTTTCTTCTTCTTCTTTTTTCATAAAGAAAGTGATGTTCTCGTCACTTTGTCTTTTTACTGGTGGAATCAAATTTAAATTTAGCTAATCTGGTTTTGTTGAAAAAATTAGAAATACTCTAGCTATAAGCCACATATTAGACAAATAAGAGACCATAAGGACTCACTGATCTCTCAACAGTTTGACTTACGTTCTCATTCTGAGACATTCAATAATACCCATCATGTATATTATATTCTCACCATAGCGATAATTTCGCTTATAACACTATGTCATATTTGTTAAATTATTGGTATTTGATTTTTTTAATGTTTTAAAGCAAGAAAACTGATTAATGCTGAGACACCATTAAAATTTTAAAACAAATAATTTCTTAAAAAAAAAGAATGACTGTCTTGAAAAAAAAAAAGAGGGGCCACTATCGATAGACTTTAGGGAGTCAAAATCAGAAATTTTACACACTTATCAAGAAAGCATCCAAAGTGAAGCTTTTCTCTCTTCTTTTGCTCTAACTTCTACGAAATGAAATAAAAAAAAAAGCCCACTTGAAATGAAATAGGTCAAAAGACTAATAACAAAACCTAACCATGAGTACGTAATTGGTCTGAGCCAACTTTGCGTGGCTAGTGCCACTTGATCATGCCCTGTTGCTATGGTTAGAGAGACCTTTCACATTCCATTCTGAGCTCTTGGTTCTGTCAAACAGAGTTTGTTGAAATAAAACAGCTCAACTGGATTAATATCAGTCCTGGACATCATCAGCTTTGTCTCTTCATAACAGGGATGTTCAGCCTTACGTTTGGCAAGGTCGATGGCATTCCCTCGCGGCACGAACAAGTTGTACTTCTAGTCAATGGTCAGATCATGAAACTTGGATGGGATAAATAAAATTTTGGATTTGGAAAAGAAAAATCATGCATCCAAACTTTTACATAATACAATGAGAAATCCGACAAATGTGAGAAAGAGGAAGTGTAGGTGATGTAGAAGTTTGTGGATTGGGAATTTTTCCGGATTTATTTAACACCAATCATAGACCATGCCTGTAGCGCACTACCTTCATTTTCCTTCTCTTTCCATTATCGTAGAGTGAACAACAAGCCGATTTATTTCCATTTTCAAACATTTCTCTCACTTCTTTCTTTTTTCTCGATGCCAACCTTGTTCACAACTCACTTTTCCATTTTCCCCATATTATTATGAATGAAAAAGAAAGTGATTTGTGGAAAATATTATCTTGGTAGAAACCATGTTTCCAAATCAAAAGAAACTAAAGTTTGATATGCATGATAAGCAGCTTTGTTGGTTTGAAAAATTTAATAATGTAGATTGCATTTTCATGGTTGGGATTTGGCAATCGTGGAAATGTCAATGGCCTAAAATTAAATCTATTTAAATTTGTACAGTTAAAATTTTTTAATGTTTTTGCCATTGATCCACTTCTTTCTTTTCAATTTTACAAATAGGTGAGCAAAGCCCGTGTAAAAATTAGTGATTGATAACAAGACAGCCGAGAGTTTTTTTAACTAAGCTTTTTTCTATAAATTATTGACTGTTCATCACAATTTAATCAAGATTAGTGAATATTTGCGCCATCGTCTTAAATTCCAAATTCTGGATGTATGAACACAAGTATGGCGCATTACTAGGAAGCCAATCCTGCTGATACATCAATGTACCAGCGACACTCATGATAGTAAGTATCATTTACCAATAATCTTATTGTAAGGATGTAGGCTGGGGCAGAAGGAGGGGGAACTGGCAGGAGCCATGGCCCCTCCCCTTCATGTTTTGGGGAAAAAAAAATTGATACCTACATTTTAATAAATTTTTAAATTGGCCTATGTAAAATTTTTGAAAAATATTGTTTAGCCCTTGTATAGTTTTTGCAAATACTGTTCAGCCCATCCTACAAAAAATTGCTGGCTTCACCCCTGGATCTCATGGTCTACTGTTTTTTTTTCATATCCATTTCATCTCAAGTTAATGAAATTATGAGTACCTCATGTCAGAACGTCATCACAATCAATAGGAGAAGAAGAGCTAATAAGAAACTAGACTGACATAGAAAATATATCTCTAGCAGGAAATTCTTGCTTGTGGGTAAGAACTGCCTCCACTGTAGCTTTCATGTGACTGTGTAATTTCATAAGATCATCTTGCTTGAGTAGTTGTTCTGGAATCCCCTATCCCCGATACTCATACCAAATTTTCACCTTCTTACTGTTAATCAAACACCGCTATTAACTCTATTACCGTATTATTAAGGCTCGATCATGTTTTGCTTAGGTTTCCTAAAGCAGTGGTTGTGGGTATCCATGAATGTTATGGATGCATGGTGAATATGAAAGAAATGAAAAGAGAAAGAATTCTCTATGCTTGAAAGAAAATTAGATAAGTCATTCATACCACAACATGCGTATTAAAAAAAAAGGTTTTCAAAAATGAGTTTTATGCCATCCAAGTGTAGTCCGAATGATAAGGATCATGGGTATTGGCCTTGGTGAAGTCGAATGATTTTGGGGCATGCAAAATGGGAGCTTTTTTTGTTTAATATACAAATAGAAAGAGAGAGAAATTAGAAGAGAGAGTAAAATGGAGAGAAGTCTAAAAGGAGGGGAGTAAAGGTGGGTGGGGGAGGAGACAAGAACCAGTCCAGTTGACCTCATAATGGCAACCCTAATCTTAAAATCAACATTGTTTTTCAATACCATTAGGATAACACCCTCCAAGAATCAAACTGAAGACATGGCTGCAACACGCTGCCTAACGCAACCATTGTCCTACCCATTATTTGTTTAAAGGGGGTGGAGAGAGGGAAAAAGAGGGGGGGGTTTAAAAAAGAAAAAAGAGAGATTAAAAGAGAGGTAAAAGAAAGAGAGAGAGACAGAAAGATTTTAAAAAGGGAGAGAGAGAATTGAAGACAGAGAAAAAAGAGAAATTTTAGAGAGAGAGATCTAAAAAGAGAGAGAAATCATAGAGAGAGAGAGAAAAATAGGAGAGAGAAATAGAGAAATCCAAGATATAAATATTAAAAAAGAAAAAAGAAAAAAGAGAGATTAAAAGAGAGGTAAAATAAATAGAGAGAAAGAAAGAGATTTTAAAAAAGGGAGAGAGAGAACTGAAGAGAGAGCGAGAGAGAGAAAAAAGAGAAATTTTAGAGAGATAGATCTAAAAAAAGAGAGAAATCAGAGAGAGAGAGAGAAAGAAAAATTGGAGAGAGATTAAAAGAGAGATTTTGCGTTTTTAAATTCTCTTTCCTGGATGGAAACTAGGATTAACGAGTTTGGAAAATGATTTAAATATTATAACAACATCATTACATTTGTTGTAGGTCAGAGAATAACTTAAGCTCATAAAGAAAGAGTCTAAGCAAAGTCTCCAATGCCTTTAATTTCAAAAGTTTGAAATGCTTTTGAAACTATCAAAAAAATCTTTGTTTGCATGTGTAAATAGTAAAGAAGACATCCTATCTAATCTTGGCAATTATGAGAAGACGCCCCTCCCATCATTAGGTATAAGATGAAGCCTAGATAATGAGGAAGAATCGTCTACTCTAGAAGAAGTAGATGAAGGAAGCTCCTCCCCTGATCCTCTTGTACTCAAATCCCGTCGAAGGAGCATTTCTGAAGGAAAATCAGTATTTTGGGATTGCTAATATAATGACAAATAAATGCTTTATAAAGAGAAGAAGGATTCAAAGGTGGCTAAAGTAGTGGTCTAAAACTAATAGCAAGGTATGTATTAATCTTGGACCTGACTAGATAAAAGGTACCGATCTTGAATTTGACTTCCTCACTTGATAATGAATGAGCATGTAAGCTTGTGTTGGCCACACTACAATAAAATTAAGGTTTATGGATTTTTGATGAACGACAAAGCTATGTGATAGCTTCAATAGGATTTTTGAGGGAGCTTTCTTGATGTGGTTCAGTACCAAGACTCTAAACAATTTGTTAATGAGAAAAAGAAATAAAATAAATTGCAGTAACACGTGAATGTTAAAGGATTTTATTCAAACAAAATCTCATGTTACCATATCAAATTTATCAGATATTCATAATTCGAATTTGAATTTGGATTTCAATACTAAGGAAGAAAAATCCATGCCGTATCCACATTCAAATTTGATTTAAATTCACAATTCAAATTTGATTTTAGATTTACATCCACACCTGAATCCAACTTTTAACTACAAGAAGCAAAACCACATTATGATATGTTAAGAATGTACAGATATTCAAAACGTACAAATTGGGTGTATGATAATTCATTTGAAATTGAATTAGAAAGGAAACCTGAATCAGAATATGATGGGATATTTAGTTAAAACTGAACCCGTATTCGAATCCAATCAAAAGTCATTTCCTAAGTATAAATCCCATTCAGTTTTTTTAATTAAAGTGCTGCTTTTTTCTTTTTTTCATATCAACTAACTTTTTCAGAGTAATGAATGTGCATTCAAATTCATTACTTCAAAATAGATGTGAATACATACATGAAGTTGCTTCTAGAGAATTCTTACTACAACAAATATTCAATGTCCAAATAACTGAATCATCCAACAACCACCTTTGACATTTCATAATGAAAAAATGAATGCAAAAGATCAAAACTGAAGTGGCTGCACTTGGCAATGGTAAAGAAACAAAACTAAAATTCTCCAGCTTCTGACACATCCAGTGCATTGGGCAATCACCTCCCCTACCTAAAAAAAAAGGAAAAAAGGAACAAAAATAGAAAGTTGGGTTGGGGGGAGGAGGAGGAGGAGTCATTGCCAACCTTGACGGAGTCGAGCATATGCATGGGCCTGTATGATCAGACCCGGCACGGTAACTTTTGGGCCAGGTATCGGACATTACATGCAGCTCGTCGCTGGCCTGGTAAGCCCAACAATTTTTTTTATTTTTAATTTTAAAATACATTTTGAAGTCTGTTTACTTTGTAAAGGTTTCAAACTTTCAAAATTGAAAGTTCGATTTAGTATTCGTTTTCTTCCTTCACCGACGGCATCTCACCAGGCTGCATCACCATCATCGCACCTCCTAGCTTGCGCGGCCGTGCCTTCCATGCCATCGCCAATTTGTTGCCTCTTGTTTTAAAACCAAACCATTTGACGCCACCCAACTACTGCTCAGCTTGAGGACTCATCGATTCCATTATCACGAGTCTACCCTGTCTCTCTCTCTCTCCCTCTCTCTCTCTTTGTGGATGGTTGTTCTACATTGGAATGAATCTGATGTGAATGACTGTTCCCCATTGGGCTGAATCAGGTGACATTCGTAAGATGGGGAAGGTGGGATGGTGGTTGAAGAGCATGTTGGGTTTGGCCTGTCCAATCGGAGCGTGAAGTGGTGGAGGAAAGAAGAAGGAGGAAGTGGCAGTCTGGCAGAAGCGATGCCACGGAGGCTGCAAAAATGGGCCAGGCCTCATGCATTCTTATCATCGCCCGGTACCGGGTGCGGCTTGACCTGTTAATAGTGGGCCGGGTCCAAGCCCGGGTAGTTAAAATATCTTTTAATATAAATTTAAGAGGTTTGGCATTATCCCTTAGCCAAGTGGTAATGTGTGTGTGTGTGTTTGTTAATGACAATAGGGATGGGGTACAAAGGCTTCAGACTTACAATCTCAACTATTAACAACTAAAATACTCTTAAGATAATACCTAAAAGGTTAGATTGTTATATAAAAAAATAGTTTTGAACATTGCGTTTAGATGTATATAATTGTCCACTTGGTTCAACCATCATCTTCTGTTCTCATTCTCTCTCTCTCTCTCATATTACTTTATGTGAATCTTAACATTATGATAAAGGTCAAGATATGGCTGTTGGACTCAATATGTATTTTTGCAACTGAGTCCAATATGAACTTTATGCTAAAAATTTGATGCAATCAATATGTATTTTTACAATTCATGTAAGATTCAAATCTGACAAGTCCGAAAGGGGGAACTCTAGGGGATGTAGAAGGCTTGGCTTTGGGGATTTTCTACCAGAATTATTTAGGAGCAAGTAAATTAAGAAATTGAATTTCTTCTTTAACACAACCTATAAAAAATGTGCCGATGAGTATTTTTCTCATGTTTTCTCGTATTATAACAGATCACACCATGATTGATGGGAATTAAAGTTAATGTGAATGAAGAAAATATAATGAAATGGAGAGAGAAAAGAAGCAGCAATATGAATGTAGCTATTCTGGAAGAGAAGAAGAACACAGTGTAAGGAATTGACAAAACAGGGTGAAAGGACTGAAGCCAATGAGTAACAGCTGACCTAATTGAGGACGGAATTTCTTCCGTAACTTGATTACTTCAGCGCTCTACCACTTGCAAGAGGATAATGTGGTGGTGGTGGTGATCAAACGGACCTACCTGCTCAATTTGAATTTTTTGAGGAGAAGACCATTGGGAGGTGGAAATCTATAAGTCAACGAAAAATTTTCGGCAGCCTGGTCTTTATGTGCAGTTTTTTGCCTATTTTGTTCGCAGCCTTCTTACAATTACTTCTCTTCCTCTGCCCTTCAATCTACCGAGAAACTGGGAGTGGGGTTGCAGGAGATGGGGGCATTAATAGACGCTCCTGTGCAAATAGCCATTTCTACTGCAACCAATTTGTTGAAAGAGATGAAAGACTACTTATTGAATGCCAAAGACGATCTGAAGAAGCTCCAAAGGATCCTGAAAATCTTCCTAAAGGCCATCAAAGATGCTGATCAAGTCTTTTTTCAGCAAGGATTGCGACAGAGAACTAGAGTTTGAGCACAAGGATGTTCTTTATGATGCCGAGGACATCATCAAAGGATATCAAAGCAAAATTGAGGCCAGCAAGAGGGATCAGCTACGGAAGTGGGCTTTGACCACTGCGCCCTCTTCCTATTATGAAGATGTTTCTTTTTGTTACCAACTTGTTAACAAAATGAAGAAAATCAATGAAATGCTTGATAAAATAAAGAAAGATTGGGACATGGTGGATAGTTTCAAAACAACACCACAAGGGGGTGGTAAGGACCCTGTTCATGGTAAACATGACAACCCCAAAGAGGTAACCCATCACGTAGGTGTACAACTGCCCATAGGCAGGGAAAATGATAAAAAGGTGTTAGTAGAAATGCTCTCATCGAATGACTTTTGTAGTAAGACTGAGAAGGGTGGTGCTTCTATTATCTCCATTGTTGGAAAGGGAGGGATCAGTTAAACGACTCTTGCTAACATGGTATTAATGAAGTTGAACAACAGTTCGGGAACGCAGGTGGTGGGTTTGTGTTTTGGAAAGTTCAAACCATAAGGATTTGGTGTGGCTGATACAAAGGGATGTGTGCAAGAGTTCTGGAGAAAACACTGATTGTTCCTTGACTGACTTATGCACACAATTACAGAACGAGCTCTGAAAGGAAAAAATTTTGTTGGTCCTACATGATGTATGGGAAGTAAAATGGTGCAAGGAAAAGATAGGGGGTACATTGATGGTGGGTGCAATGGGAGGAAAATTTTGATTACCAGTAGAAAGAAATATGTGTCGGAGGGGATGGGTGCTTTTTATATGCATGAATTACAAGAATTTATTTTCCACCAAAGTTGGGACTTGTTTCTGAAGGAGGTTCTCAGAGAAGGCTAAACAGAAGAAGATTTGGTGATGCATAAGATCAAATTTGTTGGAGAGGGATTAGTAAAGAAGTGTGGTGGGTTGCCACTTGTGATTAAGATGGTGGGTCCATGATGCACACCAAGAAAATGAGTAGGGATTGATTGAGGAAGGCCTAGATGTTGAAGCAACAGCAAACCAATACATTGAAGATTTGATAAGGTGGTGTTTGAGTGAAGAAATTGATTTGAAGAGCATCCAATTGCATCACATTTTGCATGACCTTGCCTTATATATAGGTGGAAGGGAATATGGCCATGCCTCTACTACTAAGCACACCCGCCATCTGTCATTACTTGGTGTACACAATGCAGAGGCACACAAGCATAATTGGAAACAGCAAATAAGGTGTGCACATTGTTGGCTGATTCCAATTCTTACTTGCAGGTTTATATTGAACACTTGACCAATTTCAAGTGGTTGAGAGTGTTGTCATTGAGGGGTGCGAAATGGATGAGCTGCCAAAGTCCATTGAATACCTTTCACTTGTAAAATATCTCAATCTAAGCAATTCTAAAGTGGGACGGTTGCCCAGTTCAATCTGCAGACTCTGTATCTTGCAAACATTGGATTCAAATTATAGTAAAATTGAAGAGTTGCCCAAGGAAATGGACAAACTCTGCAACTTGAGGTATCTTGGGATGAAATGGACGTGGGAATTAAAATTTATAGCAGAAGGCCTGGGGAAGTTTACCAATTTACGGATGACAAAGGGGACACAAGGGTTAGGGGTGACAAGAAAGGCAATTGATTTTGCAAGAAATGTGCAATTGCTTAAGGAGAAGCATGGCATAATTAGTTTGGAATTCTACTTTCGAATTACTGGAGGTGTTTCTGAACAGAGTGGTACTTCTGAAGAGAGTAATGACGAACAGTGTGGTGCTTCTGAATGGAGTGGTGCGCTGGAGGCCTTGGAATCTCCACTTGCGCTGGAGTGCTGGGAGATAGGTGATTATAAAGGAAAGATGCCAGCTTGGCATTTGAATGCTGAGTATACCAAGCTACATTCACTAAAGCCAGAAAGATGCCATTTATGAGGAAAACTAATAAGCATTACCTTGTTGAAAGTACTAAATGTCATCAATTGCCCAGCAGTATGTGAAATAGCTAGCATGCCTGCCTTGGAGTCATTGAAGGTGGAGGAATGCTGCAGCCTAGAGCAAATACCTCATCACATGCCTGCTCTCAAGTCATTGAAGGTGTACGGACCTAATGGCTTGAAGGCTCTTGTTAACGTTCCTTTACTTGAGGAGTTGATGGTGGAAGGATTGCTCAACTGGGAAGGGAGGCCAGCAGACGGAATAGGGGAAACAACATTGACTTCTATGCCAAGGTTAAGGGAGGCGAATTTTATGGATGTCCAAAGATGCAGACAGAAGCCTTGCTTGATACTCTATTGGAGCTGGTGGGGGATGACGGTCAAGTGACTCAGCTCCAAAGTCTGTCAGTGTGTTGTTGCCTAAGTGCAAGATTGGGATGGAAATTCCTTGAGCAACTGCCTAACCTCATTGAGTTAAGGTTGGAACCAGACTCAGCAGTACTACTGCCATTGCCATTGCCATCGTAGGAATCAACATTTCTACCCTCCTTCAAGTCTCTGTCTTTGAGCGACACGAATGTTGATGAGGTCTAATTGGAAAGGGTGCCTCAGTGGGTGTGGGGTCTCTCCCAACTGGAAACATTGTACCTAAACTATTTCTATGAGGACATCAGCTTGGGAGGCCACTGGCAATGCCTCCCAAAACTGAGATACCTAGAGCTTCAATACTTCCCCAAGCTGAAGTCTCTGGAGGACATTACTACCCACCAAAATGAAAATGATGCAGTAGCAACAACATGTCCCATGGATGCAAACGAACAGATTGCCTGCCTCTTGAAGCTTGAAAAGTTGGTAATTTACTTTTGTCCAGCACTCCATCTGCCGCACGAACTCAGAGACCATCTTGGGGAAAGGTTATCCATCCTAGGCTAAAGTGGTTGAGGTGCTGTTATATCATGTTATGGAACCTTTTCTGTTTCATAGGCTGAAGCCTTCAGTGTTTACACATTAATTAACATGATCAACAACATTTTATTAAAAAAACACATAAACACTTGCAGTTGACTTAAATCATCCTAAACTTTGTTTAATTTATTAAGAAAGAGAAAATAGTTTTGTTATATATAATATTTTTCAACATGTCCTTGTCCAAATGAGTTTGTGTTCGAAAAGTTTCCAATGTATTCTTGTGAGTTGCTGAAATTCTTTGTATAAGAAAAAGGAAATGTATGTCCTCATGAACAAATTTTAAAATTGGGGTAAAAAGAAAAGGAAAAAAGGCCAAGAAGTGTTTGTTTATAAAAGTACTTGTACACATTGATATTAATTATAGAAAGGCCAAACGTATTTAAGGTGACCGCATTTAAAAGCTACAAGTGGTTATCATTTTAATTCAGAGCAGAAGGGATGTAAAATTTTTTCCCCTGGCTATACTGTACTACTGGCACAAGCAACGTATCTTTATTTTTTTCTCATTAGCTCAAAGCACCCTATTCTTTAAGGACGACGAAATTCTTCAAGAATAAAGAAGGGTATTTCTTTTTTGAGGATGAATAATCTCTATTTAAGGGTAGAGCTAAGGTTGTCGATGGATCCAATATCCGACTGCATTAGACAAGGAAACAAAAAAGAAAAAAAAATTGATGTCTGATTAAGAAATTGGATGTATTTGGATTTTAAAAATGTCACTAGAACAGATTTGGATATATATATATATATATATATATTACATATATATAATTTGAAGTTTTTTTATTTCAGCCCCTCTTAAAATTTTGAAACTATATTTGGCCCTTGCTACAAAAAAATTTCTGCTTTCACATATGAAAATATGGTCTGGATTTCATTGTATAATTAAAGGTTGGATTCCGACTTCGATCATGTTAATGTAAAAGCTAGATATCCGATTAGATCCAGACTGTAAATTTAAAATTTGCATTCACATAAACTTGTCTTTCATTAGCATTCAAATCTTAATTTTGAATCTAAGTATGTGAACTTCTAATAAACCCAATATGATAATACTGTAAATTTGGTTTGAATTTGTTGCAACGGAGTACCTTTTGTCTGCTGGCCATACACTCACGCAAAGTAGAGGAGAGAATGGAATTGCTTTTAGAATGATAAAAAACACACCCACATCTTCTCTTCAACTTGTGGCATTGTTTATTTGTGTTAATGAAGAGAGACAGGGGGAGGGAGATGCTATGTGCAGACAAATAGTCCGACATCAAGGAAGAAAAGTAGTTGTGGTGGTCTTGTAAGAAGAGCTCCAATCTGCCCAGTAGTCGAGGACAATTGGCACTTGAGGCAAATATTCTACCCAAGTATTTCTTGCTTCTTTAGCTAGTTTTGTTCAGTCAGTGGCCTCTTTGCTCGTATCAGTTGTTCCACGTCAAAATTAAAACTTAAATTTGTGTGAAACCAGCAAGAAATCCTTGTATGCATGTCTACCTTCTCTAGAGACCCTCACCATCATGCCGTAAGACAGCTCATTCATTCTGCTATGGAGACAGACCATATCTGCCAACGTTGTTTTTGCATGTCGCTGGGTTTCAGATCCATTGGAATCTGGTATCCATCGGACCCAGTTACAAAACTGTACCAAATCCGAATTCAATTATGAATCAGAATTGTTGAATTCTTCTTCTTTTGGAGTTTTCTTTTAAGAACTCTCTTCTGTTTTTGACATCTCATTCGAACAGGAAAGTTTGGGTTCCAAAGAACACAATGTTCATATTATCAAACACCGTCTAAAGTGTGTGTAAGTTTTTGTTGCTATTCTTCTTGTACACTTCAGGCCTCCTCCCTAGCAGGATTCTATTGGAAGTTCATAACTTTTTTCATGTATATCTTTGGATCAATGCCTTTAAAGCAAAATTATTGGAATCAAACTGAAGTTAACCTATCCTACCCGAATCACTGTTAAGCCAAATTTTTGGCAGAACAGGAGGTTAACAACCACACTACCTATTTAATTGTACATATATGTTTTTGGTATTATCGTTTTAAAATAGGTAAATTTTATATAGACCTTTGCCGATTCACAGTTGAATCAATTGAATTGTTAAAATAGCCAATTTTACTGAATTGACCAGCTTGATTGATTTGATTCCATGTAAGTATGTTTTTTGCAATAACATCTGATTGAAAAATTGGATGTATTTTGCTTTATAAAATATCGCTCTCGCAATTCTGCAATTGAATTCAATGTAATAAATGTTCAATAAATTTGGATAAGGGTTTAGGTTCAATTTCAGACAAATATCCTTGTATATTTAATATAAAAACAATTTGAAAGATGGCCAGTCCTTCACATGTCAAAATATGGTCATAATTTGATTGCATAATTAAAGGATGGATTCAGACTTGGATCATGTTAAAATGAAAATTAGATATCGGATCAGATCTGGACTACATATTCAAAAATTTGATTCACACAAACTTTTCTTTCATTAACATTCAAATCTTAAATCAAATATAAATATGTGAACTTCTGATATATAGAATTGGGTAATGCCATACATTCAGTTCGAATCTGATCTCTTTTGCCGGCCATACGCCACGCAAGGTTGGGGAGAGAATGGAACTGCTTTTAGAAAGATACAAATGGCACCACATGTTCTCTTCAATTTGTTGCATTGACAATTTCTCCTTGTGAAGAGAGAGAGGGAGAAAAGGGGGGAGGGGGATGGGGAGAAACCCCTTGTTTTCATGGTTTTACCATACAATTTGTTATTATTGGTGTGCAACTTTGTGATTAAGTAGAAAATTTTAAGTTGTTTGCTCAAGAATATCTTGGTACTACAGGACAATCATACCCCAGTTTGTCTCACAAGAAAACCAATTTTCCTTTCAACTTGAGGTAACAAGTTTTGCTTTGGTGTCATACACGAATTAAACGAGTTGACGTGAACAAGTTTTAAAAAACAAGTTAGGCCATAAATGAGTTAAGCAAGTTAAGGCAGTCGAGCTCAAGCTTGATGTTGTATAATCAAGTCGAGCTTGAGCTTGACGTAGTATAATCAAGTCGAGCTAGAGAGGGATAAGCTTGGGCTCGACGCATGTGCTACTTGGCGATGCAACGTTGTTGCTACGAGTTTAGGCTTCCCAAACATTTTTATTAACAATGTAACAGATAACAAAATACAAGATACCAGAGCTAGAACAAACCAAAAAAGAAGAGAGACATAAACCTCAAATACAAAGACAGAAACTACAACTAACCAAAGAGAAGATAGGCATAAAACCAACCTCACTGTACAAAAGGATTACAGCCCCATTGCAATCGATTCTTGACTGCAAATACATCAGCTACAAAAAGCCATTTTCTTCACACCATTTCACTACATATAGACATTTTCTGAACACCATTTCACCACATACAGATCGACCGCAAAACCATGTAGTAAGCAAGGAAGATCACCTCCTGATGTTTCCACTTTATACCAGCTATCATATCCTCTAAATCATTGCAGACTCTCCATTCCAGACCACACAGAATCAAATCGTCATGATGGATAATAGAATTTCTTTGTTTCCTTATGCTCCAAAAGAGTACACGTAAGCATAAACACAGTGTATTGTAACCCATTTATTTGAAAAACCATTTGAACCACCATGGGAAAACTTCTTCTTCTTTAATAGAGTTATGCACTTCTAGCCCTGACCCCTCCCACCTCATATTTTGAAAAAAATATGATACTTATATTTAAAAAAAAAAATTATTTGGGCTACATAAAAATTTTGAAAAATATTGTTCAGTACTTGTATATTTAAAGCAAATACTATTCTACCCTTCCTACAAAAAATTGCTGACTTCGCCCTTGTATCTAGGGTCTTCTGTTTTTTATTTCAAGTCCATTTCATCTCAAGTTAATGAAATTATGAGTACCCCATTCCTCACACCAAATTTTCACCTTCACTGTAACCCAAACACCCCTAAATTAAGTAACAAACCTCTTCTCATCCCCAAAAGGCAGCTTTTTCATATCCAAGAGAAATAAGCATTACGTGTTCACAAGCTCCCACTCAAGTATTGGTGTCCGGCCGAAAGGGTGCATGAGGAGTTGGTGACGTCAAGAAGGCCAAGACCACCTTCTTGCATCAGAGCAGGCAGTTAGCTCAAATCAAAGATTTAATGGTGCCAAGTCCACCAAATAGTTAGCTCAAATTTAAGTTTTAATTTTGATGTGGAACAACTGATACTAGCAAAGAGGCCACTGACTGAATAATAAAACTAGCTAAAGAAGCAAGAAAAAGAAACAAGAAATACTTGGGTAGAATAATTGCCTCAAGTGCCAAGTGTCCTCGACTACTGGGCAGATTGGAGCTCTTCTTACAAGACCCCCACAACTACTTTTCTTCCTTGATGTCGGACTATTTATCTGCAGATAGCATCTCCCTCCCCCTGTCTCTCGTCATAAACACAAATATACAATGCCACAAGTTGAAGAGAAGATGTGGGTGTCTTTTATATCTTTGTAAAAGAAATTCCATTCTCTCCCCAACTTTGGGTGAGTGTATGGCCAGCATACGAAAGATACTCCGTTGCATCAAATTCAAACCAATTTTAGAGTATTATCATATTCAGTTTATTAGAAGTTCAAATACCTAGATTCAAAATTAAGATTTGAATGCCAATGAAAGACAAGTTTATGTGAATGCAAATTTTAAATTTGCAGTCTGGATCTAATCGGTTATCTAGCTTTTACTTTAACATGATCGAAGTCGGAATCCAACATTTAATTATACAATGAAATCCGGACCATATTTTGATATGTGAAAGCGGAATTTTTTTTGTCGCAAGGGCCAAATATAGTTTCAAAATTTTAAGAGGGGCTGAAATAATAAATTTCCAAATTATATATATATATATATATATTAAACTTGAATTTTATACATTTACATATAAATTTTAAAGTTTTTCAATTTTTTTACATTTACATATAAATTCGAATCCAAATCTAATCTAGTGGCATTTTTAAAATCCAAATACATCCAATTTCTTAATCAAATGTCAATTTTTTTTTCTTTTTTGTTTCCATGTCCAATGCAGTCGGATATTGGATCCATTGACAACCTTAGCTCTACCATTAAGTAGAGATTATTCATCCTCAAAAAAGAAATACCCTTGTTTACTCTTGAAGAAATTCGTCGTCCTTAAAGAATAATGTGCTTTGAGCTAATGAGAAAAAAATAAAGATATGTTGCTTGTGGCAGTAGTACAGTATAGCCAAGGCAAAAAATTGTACATCTCTTCTCCTATGAATTAAAATGATAACCACTTGTAGCTTTTAAATGCGGTCACCTTAAATACGTTTGGCCTTTCTAGAATTTCTATCAATGTGTACAAGTACTTTTATAAACAAACACTTCTTGACCTTTTTTCCTTTTCTTTTTACCATAACTTTAAAATTCGTACCTGAGGACATACATTTCCTTTTTTCTTATATAAAGAATTTCAGCAACTCACAGGAATACATAGAAAACTTTTTGAACACAAACTCATTTGGACAAGGACATGTTGAAAAATATAATATATAACGAAACTATTTTCTCTCTCTTAAATAAATAAATAGATTAAACAAAGTTTAGGATGATTTAAGTCAACTGCAAGTGTTTATTTGTTTTTTTAATAAAATGTTGTTCACCAAGTTAATTAATGATTATATATTACGTAAATGACATTAATATCTTAACTATCTCCATGTGACTTCAACTAATTTTATAGAAGCATTTTCAACAGTCTGCCATAAATTAGATTAAAAAAATTTTGCGGGGAATAAAAAAACTTAACCACCCATGAAAATGGCAATAATGTAATATGTCCATAGTGTTAAGGGTAATTTACTTATGTGGAATCCGTGAGTAACGACAAAAGAGGGGGAGAGAAAAGCAGTTGGATGTGAAAGAACGCCCTCATTGCCTTCCTACGTTTGGGTGCAAAAATTCACTTGAGGCCCATGAACAAACAGATCGGATCCTAGTCAATTAGTTGGACCCGATATTATCTTACAATATTTTTTGTGGTTGTAGGACATATGTGATTGTAGAAAAAGTGAGGAACATCTAAATTCTAAGACAAATTTGAATGTTGAGCAAATCCTTTTTATGTTAATAAACATTTTTTATTTTAGGTTTTGTTTGATACCCTCAGATCTCATATTAAAAATTCCAAAAAATAGTAGTTTGGATATGGATTTAAGAAATGACATCCATTCGTATTTGGATTCAGATAAACATTAAATATTTGATCGGATTCGGATTTGAACATAAATATAAAAACTAGATTTGGATTGTAAAAGTCGGATTCCAGATTCAGACTTGGATATAATTTTTTGTTTTGTATTTGAATCCGAATATGTGAATATTTGAAAAAATGGATATGACTAAGGTTATATCCGACTGAAATCTGATCCATTGACATCCCTATCCCGTGGGCAGGGTTTGAATTGAAAATCGTTTTTAAAACAGAATGCATGGGTTCCCTTAGGCAGATTCCATGGCAATCGAATGATCTCTTAGAGTGCAACCTTGTGAAGAATGCATGCAAAAAGCCAATTGTTTAACCTTTTGGCCCTGCTTAGATGGAACTGAATAGCCACCTCCAACTTTTCGTGGAACCACCTTCAATGATGCCACAAACACTTCTAGAAAGCCTTAGAGGACTAAGTTTAAGGGGGCATATGACCACCTTGTGTTATAGAAACAAAATTTCACCTTTGATAGTCTGGAACTTTGATTTTAAAATTGAAAATTATGTGTTTGATAGTGCAAGAACTAAAATTCCGGAATTGGTGTATTAAACTCATCATAACATGTGCCAAGAGAGAGGAAAAACTTTTAAGATTCTCGACTCATAATTCTACCCATATGATAAAATAATAATTCTGAAATTTTTAAGATTTTGGAACTCTCTCTCTCTCTCTCTCTCTCTCTCTCTCTATATATATATATATATATATATATATATACTAAGACTGTCCATTCTATCATGATGTGACAGTCAAGAAAAATAAAGGAAGAAAAATATTATGTGGATGCATAAAAATTAAATGGTGGTTGGATCGGCTAAGAACAAATAGACCAAATGTGTGGTGGGTGAAAGAGAAAATGGAAAGCATGGCATAAAAAATTTTACAAGTCTGAAATCAAGCAAGGGAGGGAAAGAAAAGAGCTGACGAAAAGCAAAGAAGATTCATGTTTAAAAAAAAAAAATAGTTTCAATCTGTCACCGATTTTAACAAACTAAAACATTTTAGTAATTGTAAACCTTTCTCCAAGATTGTCTCTTAGGTGCTCAACCACTGAAACTTCTAGAAGGAGGCAATCTGTTCCAGTTTATCTTTGAGAAATGTATTTGCTACTGCATCATTTTGTTGAGGAGTAATACTATTTACGCCCACCAAAAGACTTGACATTGGGGAAGTAAAAAAGAACTGGTTTTCTCAGTTTCAGGAGTCATTTCCTGTGGCCTCCCAAGCTGATGTTCTCAACCACACCAACATGACGAAGTCCTATTGACTTCTGTCATGTTTGCTGAAAGCAATTGCAATCTATTGATGTTTACAGATTCACTCTACTTATGCAGATGGAAAACATGACATAAAAAATGTACAATACATAAATCAAACAGGGGAGAGAAAAAAAGAGCCGACTGAATGCAAAAGATTCATACTTGACCAAAAAAAAAATATAGTTACAATCTGTCACCGATTTTAAACACTACAACATATCGGATAATTTTTACCTTTCCTCTAAGATGGCATCTTAACTCCTGCAGCAGATCAAGTGCAGGACATATGTAAATACTGAAGGCTTCAGCCTATGAAACAGAAAAGGTTCCGTATCATGATATAACAGCACCTCAACCACTTTAGCCTAGGATGGATAACCTTTCCCCAAGATGGTCTCTGAGTTCCTGCAGCAGATGGGGTTACAGAAAAAATATATGAAACTTTGCCAGTGTGCATAGAAGCCTAACCATAGTCCAAATCGGTAAAGCTTCTGATTGGAAGCCAACAAATGGACCCTTAAAGATATATTCTCTCATAAACTCTGCAACTTGAGAAATTTAATTTTCTGAGTTAAAAGAAAGCGAGAGTCCACTTGCTCACCTTTATAAGTTTGATCTCTTCCTTAATTTGCCTAATTTCTTCACTTCTGATTCTTTTCCTCTGCTCTTCCCGTCCACCAAGAAACAGAGGAGGTTGGCTTTAGTAGTGGACCTACTTGCAGAAGCGCTCTTTCTGTTATTTTGGAAGCCGTCACCAGTTTATTGAAAGAAAAGGTCGGCCTCATCTTGAATGCCAAAGACGATCTCATCAACCAACAGAGGAAGCTGGAACTATTGCCGGCAGCCCTCAAGGATGCAAGGTAAGAAAGCCTTGGACCATTCCGTGCACATGCTTTAGAATTGTATTTAATTCGGTAAACCCGCTTATTCCCCATGGTTTTACGTTTTTTAGAGTATGCACCAAATCTCATGTTTCATTCTCTTATTGTGCTTTAAATTAAGCAGCCATGGCGTTACACCAACATTGATGCTTAACGGCTTGAGCAAGGGAGGATGGTTCCAAATCTTTAGAGACGACCACAAGAAGTGCTTTATGAGGTGTATAGATATCAAGGAAATTATGACTGTGTGCATACATGTGACAGCGAGAGAGAGGGAGAGAGTGAGAGATAAAGAGAGAGAGAGTACTGAATTTAATTTATTAATGTACCCATTTTATTACATGATGATACATAGCATCATAAGTAGGATTCGGTTAATGGGCACCAACATGGTTGATAGATTGGGAAACAGTTGCTTAGGCAGTCTGGATGGGCTCGGCAATGAGAGAGTAGATACGGTCCATGGACTCATGCTCCAAGACACCGACGCCATCTTCATAGTCGTACATGCACTGGGAGACCCTCGCAATGTTGAGAGCCACGTTCATGAAGGAACGAGAGAAGGCGGTCTGTTGCTGCTGCTGCTGAGCAGAGAGCAGCTCCCTGTTCAGCCTCCTCCATGCATCCCTTAGCAAGTTCCTTATGTGCTGCCGTGCTTGCTCCTCCGCTACCCTTGCCTCGTTCATATAAATCTGGACCGATCTAGGCAGGTTCCCTCTCCCGAATCCAACCTTCGATCAAGTGTTCAACATATAAAGAGAAGATCATCAGCCAATCAAATAAAAAAAAACAGAACAAGAACATTGTCAACTCAGAAGCTAATACCAGTTAACCAGCAGAAAATACACTAAACTAACCCTGGATCTCTGGAGGTCAGCCGAGAGACGAACTATCATCGATGAGAAGTTGATGATGTTGGACTCATTCTGCAGCTGCTGGATTGCTTGTTCCTCAATGTTTTGGGAGAGGAAGAAGTAGGCAGGGAGGAGAATAGGGCCGGTCATGGCTGCCCGGATGTTGCTCAAATATTCCTCTAGCCTTGGTGTCTGTCGGGCACGGTGCCACCTTGCTTCAACCAAGTAAGCTCTGCACACACTCACCCACTGCCCAAGAGTAGAAGAGAGCAAGTCAATTAGAAAGTGAAGCTAATATACTAATGTGATGATGTGAAGAGTAGAAGAAATATTTCATAGAGAAAGTGTCGTACCGCTCTCCTCATGTGTGAAGTGATATCACGGCCATGCCTCCTAAGAACAGTGTAGCTGATCTGGTTGGTTGTGTTGTAGACAGCCGCATAGAAGACCCTCAGTGACTGAGGCAGCTGCTCTGCCGCTTGAAGATCCCACCTGCGTATATACAATATAGAGCATCCTCATTGGCTCCTAACAATGTGAAGCAGAAACTAGAGACAGAGTTGCTCTCTCTAATTCATCAACCATGATCATCCTTTACCTCTCAACAACTTGCACAAAGCGTTCGAGCTCCTCAACAGACTGATGCTCGCTGAAGATGTCCTCAACGGTGGCCATCAAGTACGAGACCCTGGCGAGTTGCATCCTGTACTGTGAGAACTGTGGCTCATGCATCTTCCCCACCGCCATGAAGTAGCTCTCCACCAGCCTATCTCTGGCGAAGCTAATGTGCTCGCCCAAGCCCAAGTCCCTCCACCACCTGCAAACACCCAAAACAAAGGACTCATGGTTGATTATTCGTGGACCCAATGATGCAGGCCAGCAACAATGTAACATACAAGATATTCATTACTGATATACATATATACATAGAATGACATTAGTTGCTGCATTATTATCAACTATTAACCAAGTTATTTAGGCAAAAGTGCAAGAATGAATTGTACCCGGATAACTCCCTGAGCTCTCTTTGGTGGATTGTCTGCACCATGTTGAAGTCCAGCCTAGCAAACTCATGCAGCACTTGGCTTCTGCGGTCCGTCCTCTCGAATGTCTCAATATACTCTCGGGCCTCGACCCTGCGAACCCTTCTGTGGAGCGGAACCTGCAGAGCACGCTGTACCTGTCGAGACATCCTCTGGTCCATGCGGCTTATCCTTGCTCTAAGATGCTCTGAAGAGAAGGCCGTAGCTTCTTCCAACACAGTTTCTCCTTCACAGGCTAGTTGTGATGCTTCGTAGAGGCTCAGCAACCCTCTCACGTCCTCACGAAGATTCTCAGAGAACCGGCCTGACTGTTCCCTAAATCTACTAAAGCACTCTACGAAATGCAAAAAGAAACTTTAATGGTTAGTGTCAATTAACACATTCGTAATAGACAGTCTAGATTAAGAACTAATTATTGAGTCAATTTTTTGGAATTAACACATGTGTATATATATATGTATACCTGCAGAAACATTATAGCCATGTTGCCTCAGAATTCTGAACCGAAGTGAAGAGGAGTAGAGGTCCTCAAATCCTCTAGTGCTCGTGGATATGGCATCTAGCGATCGCCTGATCTCACTCTCAAAGTGATACGCTACACCTAAACGTTCAAGTGAATGATGAGCTCCAACTGAGCCACTTGCTCAGTTGTAGATGTTATAAGTTGTCGGACTTCTCTTCTCAATTCTTCGACTCTGGTCCTTTGTGTTTCGATCTGCTTTGATTTTCATGTCTTTCAATTATGATCACATCATCACACCCAAATAAACAAAATAATAGTCAGATCAGAGGTATGGAAAATTACTGATGTTGCGCTGGTAATGGACTGGATGAAGTCATAGTTCCATGTACTTGGCTGGTATCTGGAAGGCCTCCTTTGAGCAGCAGACCTACCGCAGCCCTCAGCCCTTGGCTCACATCTCACCAGGGTGGTGCTCCATGGCTTGAACCCAGCCTTGCTATTAGAAGCAAGCTTGGGGGAAGTAACAAAAAGAGTGGAAAGGGAGGCAAGATGAGCAGCCATTAGAACAGTGTGTGTTTGTTGTTGAATGCTGAATGCTTTCACTGCCTCTCGGATGACTTAGCTCAGGATTGGTTTGCTAATTTATATAGAGCTGCATCCGAGTGTGGATTGCGTGTCTATAATGGTTTGAGAATTTTAATTAGGTTCAATCTATTAAAATATGGTGTTTGCATAACCTATAAATGTTTAATGCTTTTTTCTTTGTATATAAATAGAAAGCATTAAACTATGACACTTGGCCAAGCCATAATTATTTGGCACTTTTATTTTATAGATAGAATGCATTCTTTCTTCAAGTTTTTGATATGCATTATAATCCGACACTTATTTGTTAATGCTCACCACTAAAAACCATTTTTATGAAAGACCATGTTTATTTTTTACAAGTATTTGAGTAATTGCACCCCTTCACCTTTAAGTGGTGCTACTTGCCGTTTCAACAATATTATGAACATGGTTTGCTAGCTTATAAAGAGCTGCATCCAAGTGTATATTGCGTGTCTATAATGGTTAAAGAATTTTAATAAGTTTCAATCTCTTAAAAATATGCTATTTGCGTAAGCTATAAATGTTTGATACTTTTTTCTTTCTATATAAATGGAATGCATTAAACTATGACACTTGCCTAAGCCATAGTTATTTGGTACTTTTATTTTATTTGTGTATAGATAGAATGCATTCTTTCTTCACGTTTTTGACGGGCATTATATCCGACACTTATTTGTTAATGCTCACCACTAAAAACCATTTTTATGAAAGACCATGTTTATTTTTTACACGTTTTTGAGTAATTGCACCCCTTCACCTTTAAGTGGTGCAACATGTCCTTTCAACATTATTATGAACATGGTTTCCTACCTTATAGAGAGCCGTAATCGAGTGCACATTGCGTGTCAATAATGGTTAGAGAATTTGAATGACGAGTGACATCTTACATTATGTTGCTTACATAAGCTATAGTCGTTTGACACACTTTCTTTGAGCAAAAATAAAATGCACTAAAAGATGGTGTTTGTGTAAGTTATAATTCTTTGTATAAATGTGGAATGTATTCATTGCTTCAATGAAAATTTTAATGGGTTGGTGTCGCAGCTGGCCCACACCAGCCACCATGTGTTTCTGCCAATGTTCTGAGCAAAGCATGTAAGGGAGAAGAGGAAAAAGAAAAGAATGATCAAAACATGTGGCAGACCCAACTATCTTTAAGGCCTCTTTCACAAAAAGAAACCACTAACCTCACTACTGGTCATATGCCAAAGGAGAAAGAAAGGAAGGAAGGACAAAGCTACCCACCCCTTCAACCACAATTAGGGATGTCAATGGATCATAGTCAAATTGGATTTACCTTTAGCCATATCTAAATCCAAATCTAGAATCCTATTTCAGAAATTCTATTTGATTTGAATATAATTTTCATATTCATATCTGAATACGAATTTTGAACTGAAATTGACCCATTTTGAACTGAATAGGATATTTGCATAATAACAAATCTGATTCAAATCCATATGCAAATCCAACCGGATGTTCATGTATATCCGAAAATCTGATTGGAAGCCAATTATTAAAGCTGAATTCAATCCTACTTTTTAATAGGATATTTTTTTCTTTTTCATATCCAATTTCTTCGAAACAGATCGATTAGATTTTCTATCCAAAGCTGATATATAGGCATCCCTATGCGCAACTATGGGTGCCAGTGGTTTGGATTTAGGGAGGACTTGGGATTCAGATGTGGGCTCTACTTTTCAAAACTGAATTTGGATCGAAGAAGCATATGATCCCAAATATATTGGGTTGCATCTCCGTAACACTAAGTGGACTCGGGCCTGAATATGGCATAAAACATAAAGGAACACAAATTTGATTAGTAATGGCACAATGCTTTTTTACTAGCTACAGTTCAAAATCAGGTCCATAATCAGATGTGCCCAACCTAGAAAATGGTGGAGGCAATTTTTTTAATAAATTTTAATTATAAAAATATGCTAAATTTTTCTTCTTCTTCTTTTTTCATAAAGAAAGTGATGTTCTCGTCACTTTGTCTTTTTTACTGGTGGAATCAAATTTAAATTTAGCTAATCTGGTTTTGTTGAAAAATTAGAAATACTCTAGCTATAAGCCACATATTAGACAAATAAGAGACCATAAGGACTCACTGATCTCTCAACAGTTTGACTTACGTTCTCATTCTGAGACATTCAATAATACCCATCATGTATATTATATTCTCACCATAGCGATAATTTCTCTTATAACACTATGTCATATTTGTTAAATTATTGGTATTTGATTTTTTTAATGTTTTAAAGCAAGAAAACTGATTAATGCTGAGACACCATTAAAATTTTAAAACAAATAATTTCTTAAAAAAAAAGAATGACTGTCTTGAAAAAAAAAAAGAGGGGCCACTATCGATAGACTTTAGGGAGTCAAAATCAGAAATTTTACACACTTATCAAGAAAGCATCCAAAGTGAAGCTTTTCTCTCTTCTTTTGCCCTAACTTCTACGAAATGAAATAAAAAAAAAAGGCCACTTGAAATGAAATAGGTCAAAAGACTAATAACAAAACCTAACCATGAGTACGTAATTGGTCTGAGCCAACTTTGCGTGGCTAGTGCCACTTGATCATGCCCTGTTGCTATGGTTAGAGAGACCTTTCACATTCCATTCTGAGATCTTGGTTCTGTCAAACAGAGTTTGTTGAAATAAAACAGCTCAACTGGATTAATATCAGTCCTGGACATCATCAGCTTTGTCTCTTCATAACAGGGATGTTCAGCCTTACGTTTGGCAAGGTCGATGGCATTCCCTCGCGGCACGAACAAGTTGTACTTCTAGTCAATGGTCAGATCATGAAACTTGGATGGGATAAATAAAATTTTGGATTTGGAAAAGAAAAATCATGCATCCAAACTTTTACATAATACAATGAGAAATCCGACAAATGTGAGAAAGAGGAAGTGTAGGTGATGTAGAAGTTTGTGGATTGGGAATTTTTCCGGATTTATTTAACACCAATCATAGACCATGCCTGTAGCGCACTACCTTCATTTTCCTTCTCTTTCCATTATCGTAGAGTGAACAACAAGCCGATTTATTTCCATTTTCAAACATTTCTCTCACTTCTTTCTTTTTTCTCGATGCCAACCTTGTTCACAACTCACTTTTCCATTTTCCCCATATTATTATGAATGAAAAAGAAAGTGATTTGTGGAAAATATTATCTTGGTAGAAACCATGTTTCCAAATCAAAAGAAAACTAGAGTTTGATATGCATGATAAGCAGCTTTGTTTGTTTGAAAAATTTAATAATGTAGATTGCATTTTCATGGTTGGGATTTGGCAATCGTGGACATGTCAATGGCCTAAAATTAAATCTATTTAAATTTGTACAGTTAAAATTTTTTAATGTTTTTGCCATTGATCCACTTCTTTCTTTTCAATTATACAAATAGGTGAGCAAACCCCGTGTAAAAATTAGTGATTGATAACAAGACAGCCGAGAGTTTTTTTAACTAAGCTTTTTTCTATAAATTATTGACTGTTCATCACAATTTAATCAAGATTAGTGAATATTTGCGCCGTCGTCTTAAATTCCAAATTCTGGATGTATGAACACAAGTATGGCCCATTACTAGGAAGCCAATCCTGCTGATACATCAATGTACCAGCGACACTCATGATAGTAAGTATCATTTACCAAATAATCTTATTGTAAGGATGTAGGCTGGGGCAGAAGGAGGGGGAACTGGCAGGAGCCATGGCCCCTCCCCCTCATGTTTTGGGGAAAAAAAAATTGATACCTACATTTTAATAAATTTTTAAATTGGCCGATTTAAAATTTTTGAAAAATATTGTTTAGCCCTTGTATAGTTTTTGCAAATACTGTTCAGCCCATCCTACAAAAAATTGCTGGCTTCACCCCCGGATCTCATGGTCTACTGTTTTTTTTTCATATCCATTTCATCTCAAGTTAATGAAATTATGAGTACCTCATGTCAGAACGTCATCACAATCAATAGGAGAAGAAGAGCTAATAAGAAAATAGACTGACATAGAAAATATATCTCTAGCAGGAAATTCTTGCTTGTGGGTAAGAACTGCCTCCACTGTAGCTTGCATGTGACTGTGTAATTTCATAAGATCATCTTGCTTGAGTAGTTGTTCTAGAATCCCCTATCCCCAATACTCATACCAAATTTTCACCTTCTTACTGTTACCCAAACACCGCTATTAACTCCATTACCATATTATTAAGGCTCGATCATGTTTTGCTTAGGTTTCCTAAAGCAGTGGTTGTGGGTATCCAAGAATGTTTTGGATGCATAGTGAATATGAAAGTTAAATGAAAAGAGAAAGAATTCTCTATGCTTGAAAGAAAATTAGATAAGTCATTCATACCACAACATGCGTATTAAAAAAAAAAGGTTTTCAAAAATGAGTTGTATGCCATCCAAGTGTAGTCCGAATGATAAGGATCATGGGTATTGCACCTTAATATTGGCCTGGGTGAAGTCAAATGATTTTGGGGAATGCAAAATGGGAGCTTTTTTGTTTAATATATAAATATATATATATATATATAGAGAGAGAGAGAGAGAGAGAAATTAGAAGAGAGAGTAAAAGGGAGAGAAGTCTAAAAGGAGGGGAGTAAAGGTGGGTGGGGGAGGAGACAAGAACCAGTCCAGTTGACCTCATAATGGCACCACTAATCTTAAAATCGACATTGTTTTTCAATACCATTAGGATAACACCCTCCAAGAATCAAACTGAAGACATGGCTGTAACACGCTGCCTAACTCAACCATTGTCCTACCCATTATTTGTTTAAAGGGGGTGGAGAGAGAGAAAAAGAGAGGGGGGTTTAAAAAAGAAAAAAGAGAGATTAAAAGAGAGGTAAAAGAGAGAGAGAGAGAGAAAGAAAGATTTTTAAAAAGGGAGAGAGAGAATTGAAGACATAAAGAAAAAAGAAAAATTTTAGAGAGAGAGATCTAAAAAGAAAGAGAAATCATAGAGAGAGAGAGATAGAGAAAAATAGGAGAGAGAAATAGAGAAATCCAAGAGAGAAATATTAAAAAAAGAAAAAAGAAAAAAGTGAGATTAAAAGAGAGGTAAAATAAAGAGAGAAAAAGAAAGAGATTTTAAAAAAGGGAGAGAGAGAACTGAAGAGAGAGTGAGAGAGAGAAAAAAGAGAAATTTTAGAGAGACAGATCTAAAAAGAGAGAGAAATCAGAGAGAGAGAGAGAAAGAAAAATTGGAGAGAGAAATAGAGATATTAAAAGAGAGATTTTGCGTTTTTAAATTCTCTTTCCTGGATGGAAACTAGGATTAATGAGTCTGGAGAATGCTTTAAATATTATAACAACATCATTACATTTGTTGTAGGTCAGAGAGAAACTTAAGCTGATAAAGAAAGAGTCTAAGCAAAGTCTCCAATGCCTTTAATTTCAAAAGTTTGAAATGCTTTTGAAACTATCAAAAAAATCTTTGTTTGCATGTATACATAGTAAAGAAGACATCCTATCTAATCTTGGCAATTATGAGAAGACGCCCCTCCCATCATTAGGTATAAGATGAAGCCTAGATAATGAGGAAGAATCGTCTACTTTAGAAGAAGTAGATGAAGGAAGCTCCTCCCCTGATCCTCTTGTACTCAAATCCCGTCGAAGGAGCATTTCTGAAGGAAAATCACTCTTTTGGGATTGCTAATATAATGACAAATAAATGCTTTATCAAGAGAAGAAGGATTCAAAGGTCGCTAAAGTAGTGGTCTAAAACTAATAGCGAGGTATGTATTAATCTTGAACCTGACTAGATAAAAGGTACCGATCTTGAACCTGACTAGATAAAAGGTACCGATCTTGAATCTGACTTCCTCCCTTGATAATGGATTTATGGATTTTTGACGAACGACAAAGCTATGTGATAGCTTCAATAGGATTTTTGGCAGAGCATTCTTGATGTGGTTCAGTACCAAAGACTCTAAACAATTTGTTAATGAGAAAAAGAAAAAAAATAAATTGCAGTAACACGTGAATGTTAAAGGATTGGCTTCAAATAAAATCTCATGTTACCATATCAAATTTATCGGATATTCATAATTCGATTTTGAATTTGGATTTAAATACTAAGGAAGAAAAATCCATGGCGTATCCACATTCAAATTTGATTTAAATTCACAATTCAAATTTGATTTTAGATTTAGATCCACACCTGAATCCAACTTTTAACTACAAGAAGCAAAACCACATTATGATATGTTAAGAATGTACAGATATTCAAAACGTATAAATTGGGTGTATGATAATTCATTTAAAATTGAATTCGAAAGAAACCTGAATCAGAATATGATGGGATATTTAGGTAAAACTGAACCCGTATTCGAATCCAATCAAAAGTCATTTCCTAAGTATAAATCCCATTCAGTTTTTTTAATTAAAGTGTTGTTTTTTTCTTTTTTCATATCAACTAACTTTTTCAGAGTAATGAATGTGCATTCAAATTCATTACTTCAAAATAGATGTGAATACATACATGAAGTTGCTTCTAGAGAATTCTTACTACAACAAATATTCGACGTCCAAATAACTGAATCATCCAACCACCACCTTTGACATTTCATAATGAAAAAATGAATGCAAAAGATCAAAACTGAAGTGGCTGCACTTGGCAATGGTAAAGAAACAAAACTAAAATGCTCCAGCTTCTGACACATCCAATGCATTGGGCAATCACCTCCCCTACCTAAAAAAAAAAGGAAAAAAGGAACAAGAATAGAAAGTTGGGTTGGGGGGAGGAGGAGGAGGAGTCATTGCCACCCTTGACGGAGTCGAGCATATGCATGGGCTGGTATGATCAGACCCAGCCCGGTAACTTTGCGGGCCAGGTATCGGACATTACATGCAGCAAGTCGCTGGCCTGGTAAGCCCAACAATTTTTTTATTTTTAATTTTTAAATACATTTTGAAGTCTGTTTACTTTGTAAGGGTTTCAAACTTTCAAAAATTGAAAGTTAGATTTAGTATTCGTTTTCTTCCTTCGCCGTTGGGGTCTCACCAGGCTGCATCGCCGTCATCGCACCTCCTGGCTTGCGCGGCCGTGCCTTCCATGCCATCACCAATTTGTTGCCTCTTGTTCCAAATCCAAACCATTTGTCGCCGCCCAACTACTGCTCAGCTTGAGGACTCATCGATTCCATTATCACGAGTCTACCGTGTCTCTCTCTCTTTCTCCCTCTCTCTCTCTCTGTGGATGGTTGTTCTACATTGGAAAGAATCTGATGTGAATGACTGTTCTCCGTTGGGCTGAATCAGGTGACATTCGTAAGATGGGGAAGGCGGGATGGTGGTTGAAGAGCATGTTGGGTTTGGCCGGTCCAATCGGAGCGTGAAGTGGTGGAGGAAAGAAGCAGGAGGAAGTGGCAGTCTGGCAGAAGCGATGCCACGGAGGCTGCAAAAATGGGCCAGGCCTCATGCATTCTTTTCATCGCCCGGTACCGGGTGCGGCTTGACCTGTTAATAGTGGCCGGGTAGCAGGCTAGCAGGGTCCATGCCCGTGTAGTTAAAATATCTTTTAATATAAATTTAAGACGTTTGGCTTTATCCCTTAGCCAAGTGGTAATGTGTATGTGTGTGTGTTTGTTAATGACATTAGATGGGGTACAAAGGCTTCAGACTTACAATCTCAACTAGTAACAACTAAAATACTCTTAAGATAATATCTAAAAGGTTAGATTGTTATTCAAAAAAATAGTTTTGAACATTGCGTTTAGATGTATATAATTGTCCACTTGGTTCAACCATCATCTTCTGGTCTCCTCTCTCTCTCTCTCTCTCTCTCATATTACTTTATGTGAATCTTACCATTATGACAAAGGTTAAGATATGGCTGTTTGACTCAATATGTATTTTTGCAACGAGTCCAATACGAACTTTATACTAAATAAATTTGGATTGCAGATCATATATGTAAAGTATTTTTACATAATAAAATCAATGAAATAAAAGATTAACAAGAAATCTGACAAGTCCGAAAGGGGGAACTCTAGGGGATGTAGAAGGCTTGGCTTTGGGGATTTTCTTCCAGAATTATTTACGAGCAAGTAAATTAAGAAATTGAATTTCTTCTTTAACACAACCTATAAAAAATGTGCCGATGAGTATTTTTCTCATGTATTCTCGTATTATAACAGATCACACCACGATTGATGGGAATTAAAGTTAATGTGAATGAAGAAAATATAATGAAATGGAGAGAGAAAAGAAGCAGCAATATGAACGTAGCAATTCTGGAAGAGAAGAAGAATACAGTGTAAGGAATTGACAAAACAGCGTGAAAGGACTGAAGCCAATGAGTAACAACTAACAGAATTGAAGGCAGAATTTCTTGAGCCGTCAAGTGCCGAATTTCTTCCGTAACTTGATTACTTCAGCGCTCTACCACTCGCAAGAGGATAATGTAGTGGTGGTGGTGATCAAACAGACCCACCTGCTCAATTTGAATTTTATAGGAGAAGACCAATGGGAGGTGGAAATCTATAAGTCAACGAAAATTTTCGGCAGCCTGGTCTTTATGTGCAGTTTTTTGCCTATTTTGTTCGCAGCCTTCTGACAATTACTTCTCTTCCTCTGCCCTTCAATCTACCAGAAACTGGGAGTGGGGTTGCAGGAGATGGGGGCAGTAATAGACGCTCTTGTGCAAATATCCATTTCTACTGCAACCAATTTGTTGAAAGAGATGAAAGACTACTTATTGAATGCCAAAGACGATCTGAAGAAGCTCCAAATGATCCTGAAAATCTTCCTAAAGGCCATCAAAGATGCTGATCAAGTCCTTTTTCAGCAAGGAGTGCGATAGAGAACTAGAGTTTGAGCACAAGGATGTTCTTTATGATGCCGAGGACATCATCAAAGGATATCAAAGCAAAATTGAGGCCAGCAAGAGGGATCAGCTACGGAAGCGGTCTTTGACCACAGCGCCCTCTTCCTATTATGAAGATGTTTCTTTTCGTTACCAACTGTTAACAAAATGAAGAAAATCAATGAAATGCTTGATAAAATAAAGAAAGATTGGGACATGGTGGATAGTTTCAAAACAACACCACAAGGGGGTGTTAAGGACCCTGTTCATGGTAAACATGACAACCCCAAAGAGGCAACCCATCACATAGGTGTACAACTGCCCATAGGCAGGGAAAATGATAAAAAGGTGTTAGTAGAAATGCTCTCATCAAATGACTTTTGTAGTAAGACTGAGAAGGGTGGTGCTTCTATTATCTCCATTGTTGGAAAGGGAGGGATCGGTAAAACGACTCTTGCTAACATGGTATTAATGAAGTTGAACAATAGTTCGGGAACGCAGGTGGTGGGTTTGTGTTTCGGAAAGTTCAAACCATAAGGATTTGGTGTGGCTGATACTAAGGGATGTGTGCAAGAGTTCTGGAGAAAACACTGATTGTTCCTTGACTGACTTATGCACACAATTACAGAACGAGCTCTCAAAGGAAAAAATTTTGTTGGTCCTAGATGATGTATGGGAACTAAAATGGTGGGAGGAATAGATAGGGGGTACGTTGATGGCGGCGGGTGCAATGGGAGCAAAATTTTGATTACCAGTAGAAAGAAATATGTGTCAGAGGGGATGGGTGATTTTTATATGCATGAATTACAAGAATTTATTTTCCACCAAAGTTGGGACTTGTTTCTGAAGGAGGTTTTAAGAGAAGGGTAAACAGAAGAAGATTGGGTGATGCATAAGATCAAATTTGTTGGAGAGGGATTAGTAAAGAAGTGTGGTGCGTTGCCACTTCTGATTAAGATGGTGGGGTCCATGATGCGCACGAAGAAAATGAGTAGGGATTGATTGAGAAGGCAAAGATGTTGAAGCGACAGCAAACCAATACATTGAAGATTTGATAAGGCGTGTTTGATTGAAGAAATTGATTTGATGAGCATCAAATTGCATCACATTTTGCATGACCTTGCCTTATATATAGGTGGAAGGGAATATGTCCATGCCTCTACTACTGAGCACACCCACCATCTGTCATTACTTGGTGTACACAATGCAGAGGCACACAAGCATAATACCTTGGAAACAGCAAATAAGGTGTCCACATTGTCTGCTGATTCCAATCTTACTTGCAGGTTTATATTGAACACTTGACCAATTTCAAGTGGTTGAGGGTGTTGTAATTGAGGGGGTGCGAAATGGATGAGCTGCCCAAGTCCATTGAATACCTTTCACTTGTAAAATATCTCAATCTAAGCAATTCTAAAGTGAGACGGTTGCCCAGTTCAATCTGCAGACTCTGTAACTTGCAAATATTGGATTTCAAATTATGTAAAATTGAAGAGTTGCCCAAGGAAATGGACAAACTCTCCAACTTGAGGTATCTTGGGATGAAATGGATGTGGGAATTGAAATTTATAGTGGAAGGCCTGGGGAAGCTTACCAATTTACGGATGACAAAGGGGACACAAGGGTTAGGGGTGACAAGAAAGGCAATTGGTTGTGCAAGAAATGCGCAATTGCTTAAGGAGAAGCATGGCATAATTAGTTTGGAATTCTACTTTCGAATTATTGGAGGTGTTTCTGAACAGAGTAATCGACGAATGACGAAGTGTGGTGCTTCTGAACGGAGTGATGCGCTGGAGGCATTGGAACCTCTACTTGGGCTGGAGTGCTTGGATATAGGTGATTATAAAGGAAAGATGCCAGCTTGGCATTTGAATACTGAGCATACAAGCTACATTCACTAAAGCTAGAAAGATGCCATTTATGAGAAAAACTATACAAGAATTACCTCGTTGAAAGTACTAAATGTCATCAATTGCCCAGCACTATGTGAAATAGCTAGCATGCCTGCCTTGGAGTCATTGAAGGTGGAGGAATGCTGCAGCCTAGAGCAAATACCTCATCACATGCCTGCTCTCAAGTCGTTGAAGGTGTACGGACCTAATGGCTTGAAGGCTCTTGTTAACGTTCCTTTACTTGAGGAGTTGATGGTGGAAGGATTGCTCAACTGGGAAGGGTGGCCAGCAGACGGAATAGGGGAAATAACATTGACTTCAATGCCAAGGTTAAGAGAGGCGAAGTTTATGAATGTCCAAAGATGCAGACAGAAGGCTTGCTTGATGCTCTATTGAGCTGGTGGGGGATGACAGTCAAGTGACTCAGCTCCAAAGTCTGTCAGTGAGTTGTTGCCTAAGTGCAAGCCTTAGGAGGTATCAACATTTCTACCCTCCTTCAAGTCTCTGTCTTTGAGCGAACACGAATGTTGATGAGGTCTAATTGGAAAGGGTGCCTCAGTGGGTGTGGGGTCTCTCCCAACTGGAAAACATTGTACCTAAACTATTTCGTATGAGGACATCAGCTTGGGAGGCCACTGGCAATGCCTCCCAAAACTGAGATACCCTAGAGCTTCAATACTTCCCCAAGCTGAAGTCTCTGGAGGACATTACTACCCACCAAAATGAAAATGATGCAGTAGAACAACATGTCCCACGGATGCAAACGAACAGATTGCCCGGCCTCTCGAAGCTTGAAAAGTTGGTAATTTACTTTTGTCCAGCACTCCATCTGCCGCAGGAACTCAGAGACCATCTTGGGGAGAGGTTATCCATCCTAGTAAAGTGGTTGAGGTGCTGGTTATATCATGTTATGGAACCTTTTCTGTTTCGTAGGCTGAAGCCTTCAGTATTTACACATTAATTAACTTGATCAACACATTTTATTAAATCATCCTATACTTTTGTTTAATTTATTTATTTGTTTAAGAGAGAGAAAATAGTTTCGTTATATATAATATTTTTGAACATGTCCTTGTCAAATGAGTTTTGTGTTCGAAAGTTTCCAATGTATTCTTGTGAGTTGCTGAAATTCTTTGTATAGGAAAAAAGGAAATGTATGTCCTCGGAACGAATTTTAAAAATTGGGGTAAAAAGAAAAGGAAAAAAGGCCAAGAAGTGTTTGTTTATAAAAGTACTTATAGACACTGATAGAAATTATAGAAAGGCCAAACGTATTTAAGGTGACCGCATTTAGAAGCTACAAGTGCTTATCATTTTAATTCAGGGCGGAAGGGATGTAAGATTATTTGCCTTGGCAATACTGTATACTGGCACAAGCAACGTATCTTTATTTTTTTCTCATTAGCTCAAAGCACCCTATTCTTTAAGGAGAACGATTTCTTCAAAATAAAGAAGGGTATTCTCTTTTGAGGATGAATAATCTCTATTTAGAGGTGAAGGTTGTCGATGGACTCAATATCCGACTGCATTAGACATGGAAACAAAAAAAAAAAAAATTGACATCCATTAAGAAATTGGATGTATTTGGATTTTAAAAATGTCACTAGATCAGATTTGGATGTGAATTATATGTAATGTAAAAATTTGAAAAACTTTAAAAATTTGTATGTAAATGTATAAAATTCAAGTTTAATATAATATATATATATATTATATATTACATATATATATAATTTGAAAATTTTTATTTCAGCCCCTCTTAAAATTTTGAAACATATTTGGTCCTTGCGACAAAAAAACTTTCTGCTTTCACATAGAAAATATGGTCTGGATTTCATGTATAATTAAAGTTGGATTCCGACTTCAATCATGTAATGTAAAAGCTAGATATCCGATTAGATCCAGACTGTAAATTTAAAATTTGCATTCACATAAACTTGTTTCCATTAGCATCAATCTTAATTTTGAATCTAAGTATGTGAACTTCTAATAAACCCAATATAATAATACTGTAAATTTGGTTTGAATTTGTTGCAACGGAGTACCTTTTGTCTCTGGCCATACACTCACACAAAGTAGAGGAGAGAATGGAATTGCTTTTTAGAATGATAAAAAAGACACCCACATCTTCTCTTCAACTTGTGGCATTGTTTATTTGTGTTAATGAAGAGAGACAGGGGGAGGGAGATGCTATTTGCAGACAAATAGTCCGACATCAAGGAAGAAAAGTAGTTGTGGGGGTCTTGTAAGAAGAGCTCCAATCTGCCCAGTAGTCGAGGACACTTGGCACTTGAGGCAAATATTCTACCCAAGTATTTCTTGCTTCATTAGCTAGTTTTATTCAGTCAGTGGCCTCTTTGCTCGTATCAGTTGTTCCACGTCAAAATTAAAACTTAAATTTGTGTGAAACCAGCAAGAAATCATAGCATGCATGTCTACCTTCTCTAGAGTCCCTCACCATCATGCCGTAAGACAGCTCACTCATTCTGCTATAGAGACAGACCATATTTGCCAACGTTAATTTTGCATGTCGCTGGGTTTCAGATCCATTGGAATCTGGTATCCATCGGACACAGTTACAATACTGTACCAAATCCGAATTCAATTATGAATCAGAATTGTTGAATTCTTCTTCTTTTGGAGTTTTCTTTTAAGAACTCTCTTCTGTTTTTGACATCTCATTCTAACAGGAAAGTTTGGGTTCCAAAGAACACAATGTTCATATTATCAAACACCCTCTAAAGTGTGTGTAAGTTTTTGTTGCTATTCTTCTTGTACACTTCAGGCCTCCTCCTTAACAGGATTCTATTGGAAGTTCATAACTTTTTCATGTATATCTTTGGATCAATGCCTTTAAAGCAAAATTATTGGAATCAAACTGAAGTTAACCTATCCTACCCGAATCACTGTTAAGCCAAATTTTTGGCAGAGCAGGAGGTTAACAACCACACTACCTAGAAAAGACCCAAGGGCCCATCATACATTTCAGCTTAAGTGTCGCAACTCACATTTAATTGTACATATATGTTTTTGGTATTATCGTTTTAAAAAGGTAAATTTTATATAGTGCTTTGCCGATTCACAGTTGAATCAATTGAATTGTTAAAATAGCCAATTTACTGAATTGACCAGCTTGATTGATTTGATTCCATGTAAGTATGATTTGTGCAATAGCAGTGTTTAAAAAATATAAACTAAACCCTCACAAGATGGTTTCCACAACCATAAATGTTTACTATTCACAAATGTTTTTTTTAGAAAATCATCAGACAACGTAAAGATACAAGCCTAACCGACATTT
>NW_022204766.1:0-41750 GCF_008831285.2 Nymphaea colorata | reverse complement strand
AACCCCAACCCCAACCCCAACCCCAACCCCAACCCCAACCCCAACCCCAACCCAACCCCAACCCCAACCCCAACCCCTTATTTTTTCTAGAAAATATGCATTGATTGATATATATTTTACAGAAGCAATCACCAGCATTTGCTCTTCCTTTTTGAGCTTCATATTTGAAACATGACATATATGATGTTAATGACTGTTTCCTATTTCGAAAAGATAAATAAGCTAAAAGATAAGTTTAAAATGATGAGCCGTATTTGATGTTCGGAACGACTTTTCCGATGACTTAAATTTGACCCCAGGTAAATCAATTCTGCAAATGGCTTCAAAACTTCATAACATAATAATTTACAGCTTTTCTGAAGTAATTAACAGAATAATAATTAATATGGGAGTCGCATGCATAAAAACCGAAAAGCCTGCCAGCTCAGATGAGCCCGTATTTCTGTACCATAATATGGTCAAAATGAAAAAGAATATGGATCCACGGGCAGAGTATGAATTTATCGAAAAGATTGGTAAGGGTTCCTTTTCTGAGGTTTTCAAGGTCAAGACCATCCTCACAAGTTTGCTCCAGATAACTTAGATAACATACGAGCGATGAAGAAGATCTAAAGGCGCAAGAATATCAGACTGGAGAAGATGATAATAAACGAATTCAACATTCTGCGCGAATTAGTAAGCAAATAAATCATGTAGGACCATCCCAACATCATGAAAATGTATGAGTACATCGAAGATAATGACTATATCTACATACTGGCATAACTTTGCCCAGGCAGAGAGCTTTTTGATGTAATAATCGAAAACAAGTACTTCACATAGGCAGTTGCCAAGAAAATATTCTACGATATAGTCGGAGCGGTTAGGTATATGCATGAGAACCGTTTTATGCATCGGTATACATCTAAAAATTTAGTGACTTGAAGCCATAGAATATCATGTATGACCCGGTTTCAGGAGCATTGAAGATAGTAGATCTTGGAAGCGCATTATAGTTCGCAACTTCTGAATGTGTATAACGCAAGCGAGTAGGAACTTCATACTACATTGCTCCATAGGTGCTGTCGCGATGCTATAACGAAAAATGCGATGTTTGGTCATTAGGAGTCATTCTGTACATCATGCTTTCAGGATAGCCTCCCTTTAAAGGCAGCTCAGATATATAGATATTGGAAAGAGTCAAAGATGGTAATGTTTAGTTCAAAAAGCCCATCTGGGGAATGGTTAGCTCATAAGCGAAAAAGCTAATCAAGCAAATGCTGGCAAGGAATATCAAATAAAGAATAACAACTGGGGATATTTTAAAAAGCTCCTGGTTTGACAGCATATCAGTCGAAAAGTCAAAGATAACTGGCAATGAACTTGACCAAAAAAACATGATTAATTGTCTCTCAAATCTCAAGAACTTCAAAGTACATTTCATCTACTTCAGGACCTAAAGAGCAAATCGTTGCAAGATGGGATCATAACATTCATTGTAAACTTTGTGAAGTCGGGTCAAGATGCTATCTAGCTTCAGCAATGCTTTAAAACTTTGGACCTTAACGGCGACGGTGTTTTAAGTGAATAGGAGATGACAGAAGGGATTATGAGATATCTTAAGACAAACAGACGTGAAGCTGCAGCTATTGCCGAGGCAGTATTCAAGAAGATCGATACGAACCACTCTGGATATATCGACTATTCATGTATTTTTCCATAGATTAAGAGTTTGTGATAGCTGCAACTAATTTTTAAATTGTTGTGTCTGAGTAAAATCTGGACATAGCTTTTAATTATCTCGACTCTGACAAAAGCGGAAAGATTTCTGCAACGTAATTAAAGCAAAGACTTGGCTAGAATATCTCTGAGGAATCCTATCGGGAAATGTTGAAAGGCTTTGATGCTAATAGCGATGGTTAGGTAATGTTGGCCCTATCAAGATTTCGAGATAATAGTTCAGACTCATGATGAAAAAATTAATAAGCGAGAAGTGATATCTGGTTTGTTAATATTAATCCATATTAATTGATTTATAATTTAAATGAACAACCACGGAAACCTTGATGTCGAATACCTCCAGAAATAAAACAGGAAGCTACGGCTTGAATTGAAAGAGGCTACCGCTTTGGGCCAACTCCACAAGGCTGCCCTGATAAAATTGAGTGAGAAGGTGGGTGACAGTCATCGAGTTGTGAAGACATTGACTGATATTCTGCGCAGCTCCAAGGAGGAAACAGTAAAAGAGAGATTACGTGATGAGGTCTTCACTTTGGAAGGACAGATCCTCGTTTTAGAAAAGATTGTAAACCAGACATATGAGAACGAACGAGAGACTTACTTGCTCCTTGTTGAATAATTTAAGAAACTCCAAGAAGAAAATACGAAAATGGAACTGCAGTTACATAAATTTTACTAAAAGATTGGATAGGTGGACTATTTATCAGGACTGGTAACTAAGTACAAAGAGGTAGATTGTTCTTAATTGAGATCATTTCGCCAACAGATTTCGCTTTATCGGCACATAAAGAACAGGAACAACTTCTTGATATGCTGAATCTTCAAAGATAGCAGATACGAAAACTGACAGAGGAAAAAGAAAAATTACTGAGGATCAATGTCGTAATTAATGATAAATTCAGCACATGAAGTAAGAAGTGTAAAGAAAGAAGGATTAAGTTAAAAATATGACGATGATGATACTAAACGATGATAGAAATTTCTAAAATCCGGGCAATAACAGCATGATCTTGGCGGAGCTTTAGCAGGATAATGAGAATAAAGTTGGACAGAGCATGATTCAAATGAGAAATAACATATCCAACCTCAACATTTCTCAATCAAACCCTCTCAATACCACTCTTAACTTCGTCAAGCGTATTATATCTTCCATATAGTCCAAAGAGAACTCATCAAGGAAGTTGATGAATAGAATTACAACTAAGATAGCGAGGACAGCTAATAATTTGATTGTCCCTAACTTTCCATACTCTTCCCCGATAAAGTTCAGCAAATAAGAACGAACAAACAGTAAGCTAAGGTACCCTATCTTAACATGAAAAAAGTTCGAGAGTTGATGGCCAAACGAGAATAAAAAATGAGAAAAGAGATAGAAGCATAAGGCCACCATGTAAATCCCACCAATAAAATTATCCAACTTGAGACCTAGCTGGACATCACGAGAAAGTAACTGACAAGTCAGATGCTGAAGTTCAGGTTGATGCAAGATGATAACAAGAGAATGGCTCAGCACATTCAATAGTTAGAGCAAAGGATTGATCTTATTTCCAAGAGCAACGAAACACTAACAAACAACTATAAAAATATCTACAAGGATTACCAAATTTGTAAAAGCATTACAAATGAAGTTTAAAAACTGTTAGGAAGGAAGATAACCAACGAAAGAAATGTGCTTCATGCTCGATAATAACTCAGCACACTCATGCTTGTTAATAGCTAAGGAGAAAAACAAGATGATGATCGATTGAATAGACTCGTCAGTGGCATATTCAAAGATAGGCCCTTCCAACAACAGCGTTCCCTTTCTCCTTGATATGTGTATGCTTGATTATCTTTACTCATCATCATGAAAATAAATGAAAAGACTATATAATCAAAGATCATTTATCTCCACGCCAAATCCGCATAGATACCAATAAGGCCCTTTCTGGATATGCGAACAAAAGATGCTTACTGGATATTCATCTTGATTAATATCGAATATTATCTCTTTTTAGACTTCTTCATTATACTATATCTCTTCTCCTTTAATTTTGGCATCACCCCATCCATTTTTTATATTTTTGTGGGTAACTATCTTGATTTGAGTTATCCTATTCTATGCTGTATGATATCTAACCTTGAAATACCTGATAAAGTCATCAGGATTTGTATCAATTACATGAACTTTACAATAATTCTTTATAAAATCCTCTGATATACTGGGTTGATTGCTATTTTTAGTGGTATTGTTCGTATGGATATTGTAGCATGCACTTATTGTTGCAATACCACGATCAGAATAATATATCTAGAGAGTTTTTAACGTCGATTGTTTTTCTTACATCAATAGATTTCGGTCGAAGAAGCTATTTTCATTTATATGTCCAATAAACTACCTTCTTAAAGGCTCTTAATCATGGTAATGAGTGTGTTAAGTCTGAATCTATTGCTGGGTGTATGCCTTAGTCGGAAGCTTGACTATATCTATCTCGTTCTAAAGTGCAACAGAGTGCAATCTTGATCTTTTTAATGGAGTAAGGTTCTCACTTCGATTAAAATGTATTTAAGTTGTAAATTTCTTTTTGTGGTTCTTCAGCTTAGTAGAAGGATTATTATCTTTTGATTATTTCTATTCTTTTACTTAAGCAATTTGCAAATATAACTCTAGCTTCTTTTTGTTAATTTCACTCAGTTCCTCAAACTTAGACTTCATTGTTTCGATGATAATTTAAAACTCTTTACCATAGGTCAGTTTCGATCCCTATCTTACGCAAGATAAGTCTTCGTTTGAGTAATTGTTAAGAAAATTGTTTTAGATGTCGTCAATTGACGATCTCCATTTTCCTTATAGACGATTTAGTTTGCCTTCGATCTGGTAAATTTCATCTTTGGTCGTATTTTAATCGATAAATGGTTCATAGTCAATGATTTAATCAAATACATTTGGGTAACTTTCAGCTTTTTATGATTTTTTTGCTTATGTCTTGACCCTTCCTATACTTTTTCTTATATCAACTGATGTTTTTCGAAGTCGGCTTTCCATTTCTCTTTCTTTCATCTTAGATTCCCTATCTTTTTCTTTTATGTCAATAAAGTAATTTTGAAGATATATTTCTTTGTTTGTGGATTCATCAGCTATTTTTTTCATGAAGTAAATCTTTTTTTTTAATAACTGGTTCTATTGTTCGATAGACTCTTGAGCGCTATTGGATTTTTTTTCATTTTTCGTATCAATTTTGAGTGCTTTCATTAGTCTTTTATTAATGATGTATTCGTCATTAAGCTGTCCTAAAGCTGTTTTTATTTACTGCTCAAGACAAGCTATCTTGTCTAGAAATGTTCTGTATTAGAGTTATATTCTCGTATTTTTCATTGCCTTCAAAGATAACTTTTGCCAATGCTTGAGCTATTCGTACTTTTTATTCAGTTATTATCGATAATTGGTCTGGTTTTTTGCAGCAGATGGTCTTTTACGGATATTTCGTGTGACTTGCCTTTGAGCTTACTTCTGCTGAAGTGTTACTACTTTTTCCCGCAATATGCTCAGATCGTTTTCTAGCCTTTCGCGTTGTCCAACCAAGTTAGATATAATCTCTTCGAATTCTTAAGGCCTGCTGATGCAACTTTGTGCAAGTTTTCTTCTTATTTCTACTTACTTTGATTATTTATGTTTTATCATATTGATTATAGTGAACAAATAACAAATCAGCCCTATTACAAATCAATTGACTTAAGTGTTACTCCTGTTGAAAGGAAATTTTGGTAAAATTGACTGATTGAACGACGTAATTCATCATCTTCAGATTCATTTTAGTCATATATTTTAGGCTAAATCGAAGGCTGTATGCCGGCATGCGAAAGGTTTTCTTTTTAAATATTTTTTCCTTTGATATCTTCTATTGGATGGGAAGAGAGCTTGCTTGCCTTTTTGAGTAGTTTAGAATATTTGATGGTATCAAGGGTTTATATGCCATCAAGTTTATCAGTCAAATGGCTTCTACTGAATGTTGCCCCACTTTTAAGCAAAGTCTTAGTGGTAGGGACGAGTAGTTCAATGTTTTTGAGTTTAGAGATATTCTTTAATGGTTGGCTGATGTTTACTGAGCTGATATCGCGCTTGAAACTATCCAGCTTTGTCGAAGGGACGATCTTATGCTCGGAAGACTGTCGCAAAGCAGGCAATCTTACTTATTTTATATTGTTTTTCGGAGTTTCCATGATGGAACAATTATGAATTATATCGATTAGTCTCAAGCCCTCAATTATCATTAAACCATTCATGCTGTATGTATATCATGGAATGAATCCATCATTATGCCTCACGATGCTCTTAGAAGGGTTTTATCAACTTTTTGGCCGCCTTACCAATCGCACGGGAAGAGTTATGAGCCCATTTTTCATTTGGCTGCACGTGTCTCGGCGTTTACTCTCCATGGAAGTATTGGCAAACAAAAGACAAAAGTAAACCCCTCCGTAAGCATTTACAGTGTGCCGTATTTCCCGCATCGCGCATCAGCCGTCACTTTGATCGCCGTAGATCAAACTTGCAAAGAAGAAAAAGGGATAAAGTCCTAAAGGCTGTATGGAAATAGAGGCCGAAGGAGTGCGCGAGCTGAAAGAGGCACAGGAATCCTGATTCGTAGCAATCTTCATCATTATTTCTTGAGAATCAAGAACATCAGAAGATATTAAGGCAGACATGATCTTTGATGTAATTGGGTAGAAACATGTCTTTGATGGCAAAGCCGTCGAAATGTGATTGTTATATTTTGAGCCATTTTTAATCTTTTCGAGTTTCATTTCAGTCTTACATGCGAAAACTTACGATACCAAAAAACCACGAAGAGGCCATAAGCACGAACTCCGACGAAAAGACAAACGCATACCGATGATCTCATGGGTAATCTAAGTATGGTCTGCGAAAAATAGGGTGTATTTTGAGAGACGGTATTCACCTTAAGCCGGATTAGCGATTACCTTTGTATAATCAAATTAAGTATCATGCTTAGAACTGCCACCAAGTTCCTCAAGGCCAGGTACCTTGTGACCGTCAAACAGATCCCAGTCCTTATCCCTTAAGGATATTTGCTTGCCACACTCCAATACATCACTAGGGAAGGAAAGTCTTACACAAAATACCTGATCGAGGATGGAAATAAAATCAGTAACAACCCAGATCCCGCGGAGGAAGCAAGGATCAGCGTTAGCGGTACCAACTTAAAAGAAGCCAGCATTATTCACGAATATCAATTCAACAAATTAGATGTCATTATTTACTACACTCCTCCTCCAAATAGATACGGAACGATTTTCCTCAACGAATTTTGAAGTAAAGTATGATCTCAATCCCATCAATCATCCCCATTTTTACGATTTTTCATAAGAATATTGATGCTGTGCAAAGTCAGCCCGGATAAGATTGAGCGCTATCAAGGAAAGTCCATGATGACTTGCCGAAGAGAGGAAAAAAGGAGACTTGCCTTGACATGCTGCTCGACAAGTAGCATTGTCTTCGCGCTAGTCCTTTTGCCTAAAGTGAGGCGACTCATATGTTTCTAGTGGGCGACTCATATGTTTCTAGTGGGCGACTGCATATTTATAATGATGCTCGTGAGGGAGGAAACAAAGGAAGTCTATGACAGCAAAGTTCTTTCGTAAGTATACTTCTCAGTTAGGGCCACCCTAGATACGAAGGAATACAAATTAAGCGCAAAGCATACAACTTCAATCAAATTTAAGATGGCCACGGACAGCACAAACCCCGATAAAGCACCTCAAAGACCAAAGTTCAACTAGCTTAGAACCGCTTGACGGAAGTCAATGGCCTTCCCTCGCATAGGGGGAAAGTCTCAAGTGGCTCTAAAGCAAAGCCAAATAATAACATACGGTGAGGAGCACAAAAGGCATACCTTTGCGCAAGGGACAGGCCGACAGTAGCCATACGCGTTGCGAAAAATGTTAGGAGACTGCCAATCACCCTAGTCGTAATCACTGTTTTCCAAGCCTGTTTTCCCAACAGCAGGTATAACCTTTTGGGGCTTTTAAGACTTCTTTCGCCTCATAATCCTCAGGAAACATCGGCCAAGACAGGTCATAACTAGCTTTTACTTATGTGGGCCAAGCTTGTAATATAAGATGTGTTTAGTACTGCACTTTTCTTTAATTAATTTTGATAAGTGTTCCATGATGGAACAATTATGAATTATATCGATTAGTCTCAAGCCCTCAATTATCATTAAACCATTCATGCTGTATGTATATCATGGAATGAAGCCATCATTATGCCTCACGATGCTCTTAGACGGGTTTTATCAACTTTTTGGCCGCCTTACCAATCGCACGGGAAGAGTTATGAGCCCATTTTTCATTTGGCTGCACGTGTCTCGGCGTTTACTCTCCATGGAAGTATTAGCAAACAAAAGACAAAAGTAAACCCCTCCGTAAGCAATTAAGTGTGCCGTATTTCCCGCATCGTGCATCAGCCGTCGCTTTGATCGCCGTAGATCAAACTTGCAAAGAAGAAAAAGGGATAAAGTCCTAAAGGCTGTACGGAAATAGAGGCCGAAGGAGTGCACGAGCTGAAAAAGGCACAGGAATCCTGATTCGTAGCAATCTTCATCATTATTTCTTGAGAATCAAGAACATCAGAAGATATTAAGGCAGACATGATCTTTGATGTAATTGGGTAGATACATGTCTTTGATGGCGAAAGCCATCGAAATGTGATTGCTATATTTTGAGCCGTTTTTAATATTTTCGAGTTTCATTTCAGTCTTACATGCGAAAGCTTACGATACCAAAAAACCACGAAGAGGCCATAAGCACGAGCTCCGACGAAAAGACAAACGCATACCGATGATCTCTAGGATAATCTAAGTATGGCCTGCGAAAAATGGGCGTTTTTTGAGAGACGGTATTCTCCTTAAGTCGTATCAGCGATTACCTTTGTATAATCAAATTAAGTATCATGCTTAGAACTGCCACGAAGTTCGTCAAAGCCAACTACTTTGTGACTGTCAAACAGTTCCCAGTCCTTGTCCCTTACGGATATGTGCTTGCCACACTCGAATACACCACTAGACAAGGAAATGCTTACACCAATTACCTGACTGAGGATGGAAATAAGCCTATTTAACACCCAGAACCCGCGCCAAGAGCAAGAGTCACCGCTAGAGGTACGAACTTGACAGAAGCCAGCATTTATCACGATAGTAGTAAATATTTTTTAGATGTCCTGATTTACTACACTTCTCCTCCAGATATATACGGAGTTATTGCCCTCAACGAAGTATCAACTAAAGTATGATCTCAATCCCATCAATCATCCCCATTTTTACGATTTTTCATAAGAATATTGATGCTGGGCAAAGTCAGCCTGGATAAGATTGAGCGCTATCAAGGAAAGTCCATGATGACTTGCCGAAGAGAGGAAAAAAGGAGACTTGCCTTGACATGCTCTCGCCAAGCAGCATTGTCTTCGCGCTAGTCCTTTTGCCTATAGTGAGGTGACTCATATGTTTCTAGTGGGCGACTCATATGTTTCTAGTGGGCGACTGCATATTTATAATGATGCTCGTGAGGGAGGAAACAAAGGAAGTCTATGACAGCAAAGTTCTTTCGTAAGTATACTTCTCAGTTAGGGCCACCCTAGATACGAAGGAATACAAATTAAGCGCAAAGCATACAACTTCAATCAAATTTAAGATGGCCACGGACAGCACAAACCCCGATAAAGCACCTCAAAGACCAAAGTTCAAGTAGCTTAGAGCCGCTTGACGGAAGTCGATGGCCTTCCCTCGCAGGGAGGGAGGGAGGGAGGGAGGGGGGGAAGTTTCAAATGGCTCTGAAGCAAACCCAAATAATCACAGGGACCTGATTCAGGACCATGACCGGAGTTCAGGCAAACACTCTAGTCGTAATATAAGATGTGTTTAGTACTGCACTTTTCTTTAATTAATTTTGATAAGTGTTCCATGATGGAACAATTATGAATTATATCGATTAGTCTCAAGCCCTCAATTATCATTAAACCATTCATGCTGTATGTATATCATGGAACGAAGCCATCATTATGCCTCACGATGCTCTTAGAAGGGTTTTATCAACTTTTTAACCGCGTTACCAATCGCACGGGAAGAGTTATGAGCCCATTTTTCATTTGGCTGCACGTGTCTCGGCGTTTACTCTCCATGGAAGTATTAGCAAACAAAAGACAAAAGTAAACCCCTCCGTAAGCAATTAAGTGTGCCGTATTTCCCGCATCGCGCATCAGCCGTCGCTTTGATCGCCGTAGATCAAACTTGCAAAGAAGAAAAAGGGATAAAGTCCTAAAGGCTGTATGGAAATAGAGGCCGAAGAAGTGCGCGAGCTGAAAAAGGCATAGGAATCCTGATTCGTAGCAATCTTCATCATTATTTCTTGAGAATCAAGAACCTCAGAAGATATTAAGGCAGATACGATCTTTGATGTAATTGGGTAGAAACATGTCTTTGATGGCAAAAGCCGTCGAAATGTGGCTATTATATTTTGAGCCATTTTTAATCTTTTCGAGTTTCATTTCAGTCTTACATGCGAAAGCTTACGATACCAAAAAACCACGAAGAGGCCATAAGCACGAGCTCCGACGAAAAGACAAACGCATACCGATGATCTCTAGGATAATCTAAGTATGGCCTGCGAAAAATGGGCGTTTTTTGAGAGACGGTATTCTCCTTCATCAGGTCGCCAATTAATTACCTTTGCTTAAAGAAATTAAGTATCATGCTTAGAACTGCCACGAAGTTCGTCAAAGCCAACTACGTCGTAATCACCACGCAGATCCCACGCATTATCCCTTTCGGAAATGTGCTTGCCATACTCCAATACACCACTATTGGCGGAAATGCTTACACCAATTTCCTGACTGAGAATGGAAGTAGACCCGTTGCCCACCCGGATCCCTAGCCAGGAGCAAGAATCACCGTTAACGGTCCCAACTTAAAAGAAGCCAGCATTATTCGCGACGAAAGAAGGTCCAGATTGGAGGTCAAAATTTTACACTCATCTTCTCCAGATGCTGACGGACTTATTGCCCTCAACGAATTATGAAGTGACTTATGATCTCAATCCCATCAATCATCCCCATTTTTACGATTTTTCATAAGAATATTGATGCTGTGCAAAGCAACGCCCGGATAAGATTGAGCGCTATCAAGGAAAGTCCATGATGAATTGCCGAAGAGAGGAAAAGAGGAGACTTGCCTTGACATGCTGCTCGCCAAGTACGTGCCCAGCATTGTCTTCGCGCTAGTCCTTTTGCCTATAGTGAGGCGACTCATATGTTTCTAGTGGCGACTATAATGATGCTCGTGAGGGAGGTAACAAAGGAATTCTATGACAGCAAAGTTCTTTCGTAAGTATACTTCTCAGTTAGGGCCACCCGAGATACGAAGGAATACAAATTAAGCGCAAAGCATACAGCTTCAACCAAATTTAAGATGGCCACGGATAGCACGAACCCCGATAAAGCACCTCAAAGACCAAAGTTCAAGTAGCTTAGAGCCGCTTGACGGAAGTCGATGGCCTTCCCTCGCAGGGAGGGAGGGAGGGGGGGAAGTTTCAAATGGCTCTGAAGCAAAGCCAAATAATCACAGGGACCTGATTCAGGACCATGACCGGAGTTCAGGCAAACACTCTAGTCGTAATATAAGATGTGTTTTGTACTGCACTTTTCTTTAATTAATTTTGATAAGTGTTCCATGATGGAACAATTATGAATTATATCGATTAGTCTCAAGCCCTCAATTATCATTAAACCATTCATGCTGTATGTATATCATGGAATGAAGCCATCATTATGCCTCACGATGCTCTTAGACGGGTTTTATCAACTTTTTGGCCGCCTTACCAATCGCACGGGAAGAGTTATGAGCCCATTTTTCATTTGGCTGCACGTGTCTCGGCGTTTACTCTCCATGGAAGTATTGGCAAACAAAAGACAAAAGTAAACCCCTCCGTAAGCATTTACAGTGTGCCGTATTTCCCGCATCGCGCATCAGCCGTCACTTTGATCGCCGTAGATCAAACTTGCAAAGAAGAAAAAGGGATAAAGTCCTAAAGGCTGTACGGAAATAGAGGCCGAAGAAGTGCGCGAGCTGAAAAAGGCACAGGAATCCTGATTCGTAGCAATCTTCATCATTATTTCTTGAGAATCAAGAACATCAGAAGATATTAAGGCAGACACGATCTTTGATGTAATTGGGTAGAAACATGTCTTTGATGGCGAAAGCCGTCGAAATGTGATTGTTATATTTTGAGCCATTTTTAATCTTTTCGAGTTTCATTTCAGTCTTACATGCGAAAACTTACGATACCAAAAAATCACGAAGAGCCTATAAGCACGAGCTCCGACGAAAAGACAAACGCATACCGATGATCTCTAGGATAATCTAAGTATGGCCTGCGAAAAATGGGCGTTTTTTGAGAGACGGTATTCTCCTTAAGTCGTATCAGCGATTACCTTTTGTATAATCAAATTAAGTATCATGCTTAGAACTGCCACCAAGTTCGTCAAGGCCAACTACACTGTGACCACTTTTCAGACCCCAGTCATTATCCCTTACGGAAATGTGCTTGCCACAATCCAATACTCCACTAGAGACGGAAACGCTTACACCAATTTCCTGACTGAGAATGGAACTCGCCCGGTCAACCACCCAGATCCCCAGGCAAATGCACGAGTCGCCGTTAACGGTCCCAACTTGAAAGGATACACCATTGTTCACGATTAATTTAAGTCCAGATTGGAAGTCAGGATTATGCACGGTAGTTCAGGTTTCGAGGGAATTATTGCCCTCAACGAATTATGAAGTGACTTATGATCTCAATCCCATCAATCATCCCCATTTTTACGATTTTTCATAAGAATATTGATGCTGGGCAAAGCAATGCCCGGATAAGATTGAGCGCTATCAAGGAAAGTCCATGATGACTTGCCGAAGAGAGGAAAAGAGGAGACTTGCCTTGACATGCTGCTCGCCAAGTACGTGCCCAGCATTGTCTTCGCGCTAGTCCTTTTGCCTATAGTGAGGCGACTCATATGTTTCTAGTGGCGACTATAATGATGCTCGTGAGGGAGGTAACAAAGGAATTCTATGACAGCAAAGTTCTTTCGTAAGTATACTTCTCAGTTAGGGCCACCCGAGATACGAAGGAATACAAATTAAGCGCAAAGCATACAGCTTCAACCAAATTTAAGATGGCCACGGATAGCACGAACCCCGATAAAGCACCTCAAAGACCAAAGTTCAAGTAGCTTAGAGCCGCTTGACGGAAGTCGATGGCCTTCCCTCGCAGGGAGGGAGGGAGGGGGGAAGTTTCAAATGGCTCTGAAGCAAAGCCAAATAATCACAGGGACCTGATTCAGGACCATGACCGGAGTTCAGGCAAACACTCTAGTCGTAATATAAGATGTGTTTTGTACTGCACTTTTCTTTAATTAATTTTGATAAGTGTTCCATGATGGAACAATTATGAATTATATCGATTAGTCTCAAGCCCTCAACTATCATTAAACCATTCATGCTGTATGTATATCATGGAATGAAGCCATCATTATGCCTCACGATGCTCTTAGACGGGTTTTATCAACTTTTTGGCCGCCTTACCAATCGCACGGGAAGAGTTATGAGCCCATTTTTCATTTGGCTGCACGTGTCTCGGCGTTTACTCTCCATGGAAGTATTGGCAAACAAAAGACAAAAGTAAACCCCTCCGTAAGCATTTACAGTGTGCCGTATTTCCCGCATCGCGCATCAGCCGTCACTTTGATCGCCGTAGATCAAACTTGCAAAGAAGAAAAAGGGATAAAGTCCTAAAGGCTGTACGGAAATAGAGGCCGAAGAAGTGCGCGAGCTGAAAAAGGCACAGGAATCCTGATTCGTAGCAATCTTCATCATTATTTCTTGAGAATCAAGAACATCAGAAGATATTAAGGCAGACACGATCTTTGATGTAATTGGGTAGAAACATGTCTTTGATGGCGAAAGCCGTCGAAATGTGATTGTTATATTTTGAGCCATTTTTAATCTTTTCGAGTTTCATTTCAGTCTTACATGCGAAAACTTACGATACCAAAAAATCACGAAGAGCCTATAAGCACGAGCTCCGACGAAAAGACAAACGCATACCGATGATCTCTAGGATAATCTAAGTATGGCCTGCGAAAAATGGGCGTTTTTTGAGAGACGGTATTCTCCTTAAGTCGTATCAGCGATTACCTTTTGTATAATCAAATTAAGTATCATGCTTAGAACTGCCACCAAGTTCGTCAAGGCCAACTACATTGTGACCACTTTTCAGACCCCAGTCATTATCCCTTACGGAAATGTGCTTGCCACAATCCAATACTCCACTAGACAAGGAAATGCTTACACCAATTTCCTGACTGAGAATGGAACTCGCCCGGTCAACCACCCAGATCCCCAGGCAAATGCACAAGTCACCGTTAACGGTCCCAACTTGAAAGGATACACCATTGTTCACGATTAATTTAAGTCCAGATTGGAAGTCAGGATTATGCACGGTAGTTCAGGTTTCGAGGAATTATTGCCCTCAACGAATTATGAAGTGACTTATGATCTCAATCCCATCAATCATCCCCATTTCTACGATTTTTCATAAGAATATTGATGCTGTGCAAAGCAATGCCCGGATAAGATTGAGCGCTATCAAGAAAAGCCCATGATGAATTGCCGAAGAGAGGAAAAGAGGAGACTTGCCTTGACATGCTGCTCACCAAGTACGTACCCAGCATTGTCTTCGCGCTAGTCCTTTTGCCTATAGTGAGGCGACTCATATGTTTCTAGTGGCGACTATAATGATGCTCGTGAGGGAGGTAACAAAGGAATTCTATGACAGCAAAGTTCTTTCGTAAGTATACTTCTCAGTTAGGGCCACCCGAGATACGAAGGAATACAAATTAAGCGCAAAGCATACAGCTTCAACCAAATTTAAGATGGCCACGGATAGCACGAACCCCGATAAAGCACCTCAAAGACCAAAGTTCAAGTAGCTTAGAGCCGCTTGACGGAAGTCGATGGCCTTCCCTCGCAGGGAGGGAGGGAGGGGGGGGAAGTTTCAAATGGCTCTGAAGCAAAGCCAAATAATCACAGGGACCTGATTCAGGACCATGACCGGAGTTCAGGCAAACACTCTAGTCGTAATATAAGATGTGTTTTGTACTGCACTTTTCTTTAATTAATTTTGATAAGTGTTCCATGATGGAACAATTATGAATTATATCGATTAGTCTCAAGCCCTCAATTATCATTAAACCATTCATGCTGTATGTATATCATGGAATGAAGCCATCATTATGCCTCACGATGCTCTTAGACGGGTTTTATCAACTTTTTGGCCGCCTTACCAATCGCACGGGAAGAGTTATGAGCCCATTTTTCATTTGGCTGCACGTGTCTCGGCGTTTACTCTCCATGGAAGTATTGGCAAACAAAAGACAAAAGTAAACCCCTCCGTAAGCATTTACAGTGTGCCGTATTTCCCGCATCGCGCATCAGCCGTCACTTTGATCGCCGTAGATCAAACTTGCAAAGAAGAAAAAGGGATAAAGTCCTAAAGGCTGTACGGAAATAGAGGCCGAAGAAGTGCGCGAGCTGAAAAAGGCACAGGAATCCTGATTCGTAGCAATCTTCATCATTATTTCTTGAGAATCAAGAACATCAGAAGATATTAAGGCAGACACGATCTTTGATGTAATTGGGTAGAAACATGTCTTTGATGGCGAAAGCCGTCGAAATGTGATTGTTATATTTTGAGCCATTTTTAATCTTTTCGAGTTTCATTTCAGTCTTACATGCGAAAACTTACGATACCAAAAAATCACGAAGAGCCTATAAGCACGAGCTCCGACGAAAAGACAAACGCATACCGATGATCTCTAGGATAATCTAAGTATGGCCTGCGAAAAATGGGCGTTTTTTGAGAGACGGTATTCTCCTTAAGTCGTATCAGCGATTACCTTTTGTATAATCAAATTAAGTATCATGCTTAGAACTGCCACCAAGTTCGTCAAGGCCAACTACATTGTGACCACTTTTCAGACCCCAGTCATTATCCCTTACGGAAATGTGCTTGCCACAATCCAATACTCCACTAGACAAGGAAATGCTTACACCAATTTCCTGACTGAGAATGGAACTCGCCCGGTCAACCACCCAGATCCCCAGGCAAATGCACAAGTCACCGTTAACGGTCCCAACTTGAAAGGATACACCATTGTTCACGATTAATTTAAGTCCAGATTGGAAGTCAGGATTATGCACGGTAGTTCAGGTTTCGAGGGAATTATTGCCCTCAACGAATTATGAAGTGACTTATGATCTCAATCCCATCAATCATCCCCATTTCTACGATTTTTCATAAGAATATTGATGCTGTGCAAAGCAATGCCCGGATAAGATTGAGCGCTATCAAGAAAAGCCCATGATGAATTGCCGAAGAGAGGAAAAGAGGAGACTTGCCTTGACATGCTGCTCACCAAGTACGTACCCAGCATTGTCTTCGCGCTAGTCCTTTTGCCTATAGTGAGGCGACTCATATGTTTCTAGTGGCGACTATAATGATGCTCGTGAGGGAGGTAACAAAGGAATTCTATGACAGCAAAGTTCTTTCGTAAGTATACTTCTCAGTTAGGGCCACCCGAGATACGAAGGAATACAAATTAAGCGCAAAGCATACAGCTTCAACCAAATTTAAGATGGCCACGGATAGCACGAACCCCGATAAAGCACCTCAAAGACCAAAGTTCAAGTAGCTTAGAGCCGCTTGACGGAAGTCGATGGCCTTTCCTCGCAGGGGAGGAAAGTCTCAAATGGCTCTGAAGCAAAGCCAGATAATCACATATTGACAGGAGCACAAAAAGCATACCTTTGCCAAGGGACAGGCCAACAATAGCCATACGTGTTGCGAAAAGTGTTAGGAGATTGACTGCTAATCATCCTATTCGTAATCACTGTTTTCCAAGCCTGTTTTCCCAACAGCAGGCATAACCTTGTGTGGCTTTTAAGACTTCTTTTGCCTCATAGTCTTCAGGAAACATCGGCCAAAACGTTTTATATTTTTTTTATATTTGAATGTATTCATTTTCTTTTAATAATTGGACTTGTTGATGAAAAAAGTGAGGATTCAGACACTTGGAAGGTCAATCCGTCATTGTGTTTTACACTCGGTTGGTCACTGCGAATGAATTGACTAATATCATCATTATTTTCCTCTTATCAATTTAATCAATATCCCTCTTATTCGTTCTAAAATGTATGAATCATTATTTATGGGTCATTTAATTATAAACGTGAAGAAATTATTCGCTATAATTATGTTTTCTCCAAGCCCTCAATTGCAAAGAATATTTTTCTATTCTTATCATGAAAAAATTAATAATTTTCGGGTTAAATGTTGAGAAATTCTTCCACAATAGTATCATTTTTGGCTTGATATTAATAATAATTTTATAAAACTACTCATGTCAAACATCAAGCCTTAGTAGAAATAAGAACTATTAAAAATGACATGTACCTTAAGTTTAACTTAGAAAAAAAAGTATTAAAGATGCACGAGGATAAGAAATAGGCCCCTTCATTAATAATACCGAAAAGCTTATTGACATTCTCCAAGACAGTCGCATACCAACAGTTTTTATTTGCCATCTTTGAGTATTGCAAGTACTTCAACGAGACCATAAAGAAATATAATGATCTTAAATAGAAAATGGAGGGAAGAGTGAATGATGAGATCATGCTCCTCCAAAAGGAAAAAGATCAGCTTGTCAAATTAGAAAAGTAGCTTGTAATAATCAACTTATATAGAGTTATCTTTATGCCCAAGTTTTACTCGATAATACTTGTAAGTCAGTATACAAGGACCAGTTTTTCTTTGAAACTTTAATCTATCTAATATCGAGAGTCATCAAAGATTTTTTTCCCAGAGAGGAATTCGGGATTATCTAGTAGGAAATCAACAGGCTGTTTCGGACGAACCGCTACAATCTGATCAAAAAGAGGCATGAGAACGACCAAATGATGAAAGAGTTCCCAATCTTAAAGGAATAAACAAAAAGAAAGAAAGTTAATTTGACCACAATCATCAATAAAGCTCCTTAAAAGATGATGGCATATAGGCAATTATAAAAGAAGAAGAGATAGGCAAGGGGCCAACAAGACTATACTTCCATTTTAGGAATCAACGAAATCAAGGACGAAATGCAAAGATCTCCATTAATCTGCACATGGCTTCCTTCAAAAAAATCGATGTTAAACTAATTCACAAGGCCCAAATTCCATTCCCTCTTCAAAACAGGCGTCCAGACAATAGCTGATTAATAGTATTGATTTGCTATCCATAAATAATCGCAATAATTTTATTAATGTCTGCCTTAGAATAATGCACCATCCCAAGGAAGTAAATCAATCATAGCATCAAATTGACACCTGTCACATAGTTTCCCTCACATAACCATAACTGTATCTGTGATATGTGCAATCAATATGAGTCGGTTGTGTATCCATCATTGTATTCAGACTTTCGAAAAAACTTTAAAAGAATAGTGAAGAGATATTCGCAAGACTAAAAGATAGAGAAAATGCAAATCGCATCACTTCAACATCATACGAATATATACTTAGAAGGTAGTAATGCCGAATAACAAAATCATCACACAGGCAATATGCATATTCATCCCTGAAGTATGCTTCTATAAAGAAGGAGAGGCTGATTCCTTGTATATGAATGTTGATCAATCAGAGAAGGGCAAAGAAAGTCAACGGTATGATGTAAATAAAGACAAAAAAGAGCAAATGATTGTTCGATTAAAGAAATAAAAGCTGACAAACACTCAAATTCAAAAAATCTTCAACTAAAAGCGTAGAAAGTATCGTGAGAGAGTTGGTGCTGCATTTAAGCGAAAAATTTCAAGAAAACTTTCGCAATATGGAAAAAAATAGCCAGTTCCTGAGACCAAAGACGCCATAATTATTACATATAATGATGGATATGAAGAGCTTCAGACCGAAAACTAGTTCATCAACCTCACCTTAAAGCGTAAGCAGACCCAATCTTTAAAAAAATCGACTTTATTAAGAACTTTATTGGAGTTTTAGAGGAAGATAAGCGCGTAATCATCATAAAACATGAGTAAGATTCATGCAAATACTAAAAGTTATTTCAAAGGAGTAGAACACTGATGAAATGCTATGCTACTAACATTCTTCCTCACTAAAAAGAATATATTTCTCTTGAAGATTAAAATAAGTTCCTTTATGGATTGCTTAAGACATCATTAGATGTCTATGCTCACTATAATCTCTACAAGATTATAAATTACATCTAATTTTTCTATGACGATAAGTAAATCCTTATTTATATAGAATCACTTAGATATCGGCTAAGTTTTTGCTTAATTAATGTAACGATCTTTATCTTCTTCATGTTTATTCTCATAAAAAAGTATAGCTGGTAAGATACTCATGGACGCAAGAAACCTACCTTAGAAAGGTGATTCAAGAAGAGAATAAGTTTTTATAAAGAAAAGTTGAGCTCAAATAACATGATTAAAAGGGGCGTTCAAGAAGTGAGAAAATCTAAGGATAAATGCTGAATCAATATTAGCAACTAAAGTATGCAATGGGACTTGCTCATGTCTAGAAGAACGACTCTGAATAAAAAGCAAATAATGCGTTTTTCTCAGTAATTTATCCAAACTTATCGAATCCTATAAGCTAAATACTAAAGGACAAAGGGATGACGGTCGTCAAATTCCAAGAAAAATACCTAGGCTACAAAGCCAAAAAAAGATCAGTTGCTCAAGCATTTAACTCGAATCTTGTAAAGACATTGCATAAGATGTCACCACCTCTCAAGGTTGCATAAGGCCATCAGATTTAAGATAAAAACTTCCCAAGGACTCCTGCTTTGACAAATAGAACTGGAAAGCGTTCTTTTCTTTAGGAAATACGTTGAGTACTGTAAACAAGACAATGACTATCTTCATATGATTATATATTCCTTTTCGGATTCATGATTATGATAAAGAACAGATATTAAGAAATCATACTGAATTTTTATTCCAATTGTACGACCTATTTCTAAACATACACCTCTTCTGAAACATGTGATAATTTGGATGATTCATCCTGTAGTCTACCAGTTCAAAACCGTCCTCACGCAATGATGATTTTCTTCTTCCCGATTCATCTATTAACAACTAAAAGTTTATCATTCTTAAAGGCTTTTTTTGGACGTCTACTGTGATTGTTTTATCTTTTACTTGAAGAGATTTATTTTGTATATTCGAGTTTTGGAGTTCTGAACTTTAGTTTTATTTTTAGCGTCTTTGGCTGATGGCGGTTGATCCTCGGAGGGCATTGTTGGAGATACTTCGCGTTTTTAGTTGATTTATCGGCTTTTGTCTGTTGAAAAAGCATTATTTCCTTGCAAGTTCCTAATGTTTGACTTATTATATGATTGTGGTCTTGGTGGAGCTTTCTTTTTTTGTGTTGCTTTTAGCTGGCAGGCCTTGCTTGCAAATTGACAGCCATTTTGTTGATTTTTTCAAAATTGATGTTGCAAACTGATGGCTAGCTGTCAGACCCGTCAGATGGTTAGCATCCAACCTTCAAGAGCATAGGATTCCAAGTATCTACTATTCTAACTGTCTCTTCATCATTTGATATGGTTGTACTGGGAATATTGGCAAAAATGGATGAGGTTGTAATCTTGACCCTGAGAAGGGTAAATTTGTGCAACTTTAAAATTTATATATGGCCTTGCAAAGAGTCACTGATATATCCTGAAGAGACTATGTTGATAGGAATTTATCCAACATTCCGAACTGAGATGTCTATATGGTGAAGATTTCAGCAGATTTTATCATATTATATAGTGTGATTCTAGCAGTTGATTATTTTGATTTCTCCATTGAAAAATTGCAATATCCGAACTAAAAATTGCTGGAAATCTTTGTCGTGAGATACGGAAAAAGTCTTGTTTTATATGGAAAAGCTTTGTCATTACAACCATAGAAAAAAGATTTCCTCTTTTGGGTATGGCCATGAAAATCCAAAACCATTTGATTGGACGCTTCTAGAATGTGTCAATTATTTGGTTTTTAATGAAATATATCTAAGGATAGTATTACTTTGAGGGGTTTTTCCATCTTCTATTAAGATCTCGACCAATCAATGAGCATCGATAATTGCCATGGACAACACCATCAGGATTGACCATGGGGAATATCTTAAAGACAAAGTTATCGCGAAGAGATTGGGCAACTTAATCATTTGAGAGAAGGAAAGTAATCAAGTTGTGCATTATCCAACTGGAAACCGTTTAGCCAGCGTGAGTCCTTGCTAGCAAGACAATCACAGGCAATGTTGATTAACTTTCTTTTACCTTATCGAAGTTTGTTATTGTCAAAAGCTCTAACCGGTTACCGATCAAGGTTGTTCCTGCAAGCTTTCTGTGAAAATATGTTAGTTTTTTTTACTCGATCGAATCTAAAAGCTGAAGCAGGTCTGTATATGCATAGGGAGGACTATATGCGAAAAACACCTAAATATAACTCTTGTTACCTTTTGTTTTCTTTGAAATCATACTCAAAGTAAAGAGTATTGAATTTTTCGTATTCCTAATTTTTTGAATAAAGATTGCTGTTTGCCTCGCACTGGACACTTCCTGATTGTCTAGTCCACTTATTTTATCCCTCAACCCATACACAAACACCAGGAAACGCATTTAGTGGCCATCCTGCTTTTCCATAGTTCATGATGGCTATCCTGGCTTTACATGCATCTTACTTGTTGCTGAAAAATAGTACCAATTCGTGTATCCGCTTGTATTCACATCATTATGTAACAAGAGGCAGTAAAGTCCGTCAACGTATGTGCCACGCTAAGATTTCCACATTCGAATCGAGAGTCAAATTAATATTACAGTGTGAAGAAATAAACGGCGACGATTTTTCTACATTGAGGATAAAGTCATTTTTGCTAAGGGATTTGAGACGATCTATTGAGAAAATGTTAGAGAAAGAGAGCCATGGCCATTGTAAATATTGAAGCTGTCATAGATGATGTATTTTTGATCGAAGTGTTCAAAAAAGGTAGGCCTTATGGGTATAAATTTATTCCTTCCTGGCTTATTGACGCTATCGTAGGTGATTGCCGCATATTATTTGCGAAGTATTTGGAAGGAGTTGAAGGTATAAGATCATATGGATATAAGCTCTTAATATTTTGCTCTGCAGTCTTGACGATCTCATTTGCTTTGGGTAGGATATGTTTGATCTGGAGATCAAATTGGGCATCAGGTATTTTCTTTCGTTTTATCTAGCGATCGCATTCTTTCATTTTATTATTATCAAACAATTAAGGATTATATTTATCTACATCATTTTATCCTCTGTTCATACAAACTAAGCCCTTATTTATTCCATTTTTAGTTATATTAATGGATGGCATCTGAGAGGACCATCAATATATGACGTTAAATAGCCTTTGATCATATTTAGATTGTAATAATCACTTATTTTCGAGCGATTCAGGCAATCTGAAAGTTGGCTCCAAAACATCAATCAAAAACTTTTATCCATACAAGTCCTTGTAGTAGGAGACCATACGGCTTCGGGGCAACTCGAACGTTAATTCTCTCGCGTAGTTAGCCACATTCTGAAAAGCGATACTCGTTCCGAATAAAACGCCAAGAGGAAGTGCAACAACTGGCCTCAAAAAGGCTTTCGTTCCAAAGTTTCTCCAGACGTTGTAGGTGTACAATGGAAGACTGACAAGAAGAAGACCGTGAACGATGTGAGTCAAAACTCCAGGCCCTGAAGGATTCAAGAGTCTTTTATCTTTTTCTCTCAGAATTTCAGGATTCATGGCGTTGAGCTTTTTTAAGGCAAAGAGGCCTAGATCTGTGGTGATGTTGAAGGGTCTGCGGTACTCAACGTGATCATGGTGAGCGTGATGGTGATGGTGTGCTTCAAACTTTTGATTTCGATGTGCCATTTCAATCAGAACTTTCTCTTGGTGGGTGAAGGGATCGGTTGCATGGTGTTCTGCGTGTCCATGGTGCTCAGCATGAGCATGTTACTCGTGATGAGCATCGTGGTGTTCACCTTATTTCCCCATATTAATATAAAAATGATAAATTAAAGGATTCGAAAAACTTAGATTTATATCGCAGTCATCCACAATCTCTTAAGTTTTTTTTATATTGAGTAATGAGTATGAATTGACCAAGGGTGCTTGGTAGGATAGTATAATAAGATTTAAAAGCGTTCTATAAATGGGATATCCAGTTTGTATATGATGGTATATTTGCATGATGATTAATGGATTGTTTCTTATGATCAGAGATAGCTCTGCAATGCCTTTGCGAGATCTCCATATGTGTGGATCGAATCAAAGTTCGAGAGCTTGTTGGTAAACAATGTTTTTGAGAATTGTCCAAGCTGTCTGATTCTGCTTTCGTTGAAGTAGGTTCCAGTGCGTATGTGATTGCCCTCGATGTGGATCTAAATAGCTCTATTTCTACCTCTCCTTTTTGGGTTGAGGAAAGGAGGTATCTCTCATAGGCTTTATATTTCTCGAGAGTGGCCCTATTGGCTGCAATTTAGCTATATAGATGAGCATCATACTCAAGAGTGCTGAGGGCATCGCGATATGCAGTCAAGAAGACCTTTGCTTCGTAGTATTGCTGTTCGCTTGTCATTAATATCTAATTATTAATCAATATTTAATATTTAATTTATCTTTGATTTGAGTTATGGCTGAGGAAGCAAAGGAAGAACAACCCCACGTCCACGGAGAGAACTGCAATCACGATCATGAGGAGCATGATCATGACCACGAGCATGAGGGAGAAGAGCTTGATCCCAAATCCAACAGAGGAGAAAAGAAGTTCAAGAAGGCCATGACCAAGATGGGTCTCAAGCCCGTCACTGGCATCAACAGAGTCACCATCAAGAAGGGCAAGGCCTTCGTCATCAGCATTGATGATCCCGATGTCTGGAAGACCCCCGGAAACGAAAACTCCTACATCATTTTCGGAAAGCCCAACATGGACGGCCTCCAGACCGGACAAAATGAAATCAACCAGTTCAAGAATCCAGTTACCCCTGAAGGAGCTGAAGAGGCCAAGGTTGAGACTCAAGCCCCAGCTGAGGAAAAGGGTGAGGCTTCAACAGAAGAACTCAACGAGGAAGGCTTGACCCCCGACAACATCAAGATGGTTATGGAATACACCAAGTGCACTAGAGCTGAAGCCGTTGCCGCCCTTAGAGCGACTGAAGATGATTCAGTCAATGCCATCATGAAGCTCACCAAATGATTGACTCATAAACTATGTCTCAATCCTCTCTTCTTATCACAGAATGAAATATCTTTTTCTTGATTAGCTCAAATTATAAGTGTTGTGATTTTACAATCGCACGTATGTAATTAAATCTTATGGGAAAGCTACTTATCCTCTCACTGCTGGTTCTTCTGGTCGTCGGAGACAAGGTTCTTGTGATATTAGACAATAAGCAACTGGAGCAGACTCACTCTCAGTTCATTGAACTTCTGAAAGGAGAGAAAAACCATCAAGTTGAAATCGCACATAGCTTTGGCCGGAACAACATCGAATTGAAGTATTATGATCGCTTCAGATATGATCACATCGTGGTCATGTGCACTTCCGATAAAGGTAGAAGTGATAATAGTTAGATACATAGAGCAAGATCAAGACTAGGGATATCATCCAATACTTTGATGAGGGAGGAAACGTGATTGTTATTGGTGATGTTGATACTTCCTTCTCCTACAGGAAGCTATTCTATGCTTTTGGAGTTGAGTTGGATGAGCTTGGAACTCAGCTAAAGGATCATTTCAATAACCATGAGTCATCCACCTTGATCACCACTCTCAATTATGAAACCATCTCTCCCTTCTTTTCTCAAAATGAAGGAAAACATCCTCTTCTTTACAGAGGTATTGGCATGAACTTGGTCAACTATGAAAATTATCAGCTCTATAACCTCATCAAGGCAGAACCTACCACCTTCTCTAAAAACTACAAGACCGGTCAAGCTATTAGAGCAGGAACAACTATCACACTTGCTGCTGGAGTTCAAGGTCTTAATAACGCAAGAGCTCTCTTGGTTGGGTCACTCCACTTCTTCAGTAATGAAGCTCTGTCGCAATCTAGCTACGGAAACAAGAATGTTGTTGTCGATTTGTTGAGATGGGTCTTCAGATAGAAGGGAGTTATTAGAGTGAAGAGCATGAAGTATCATGGAGAAGGCGTTGACCATAAAGAAACTTTGTTCAATGTTGGTGAAAAGCTTTACTTTACTGCTGAAATTGAAGAGCATGATTCTGCTACTAACACATGGAAGCCTTATGTTGCTGACGATCTCCAAGTCGAGTTGGTAATGTTGGATCCATGGGTGCGCACTACTCTTGTGAAGGGACAAGGCAACAAGTATCATGCCGAGTTTTATGTAAATATATTTTTACGCAGGCTCCTTTGAAGGAGGGAATCTATCAATACAAGATCATCTATAAAAAACCCGGATACAACTTCATTAAGGAGGCAGAAAGAGTCACCATTCGCCCATACAAGCATGACGAGTTCGAAAGGTTCCTCTTCGTTGCATATCCTTACTTCTTCGGAACTTTCGGAACAATCATTGCAACTTTCATCTTTGTTGTGCTTTACATCTATAGTGGAAGCTCCATCAAGAGAAAAGAAGATTGATCTAAGATTAATTCAGCAAAATTATTAAAAAGATTACGCTATACATATTGAATTATCATTGGACTTGCAAAAAATGGCGAGCCTTTTGTAATGCGCCAAAGTAAACGATCCCTCCGAAGCAAAGAATACCACAGCGAAAGCTGACTCCTTTGAAAAAGCCTTGAATGCCGTTTTCGCTGTAGATTTGATGGATAATATTGCTTGCAGTACCAGCCTTCATATTTTGCGTCATAAGTCGAGTTTTTAAGACATCTAAAGGGCATGAGATGAATCCACTAATGACAGCAGCTATGGCACCGCTGAGCGAATAGTTAATTGTGGGTGATAACTAAAGATAGTTTTTCTCTCTGAGGTATTCGAATATGGGTAGCTGAAAGCCTGAAAATACGATATCTCTTGCCAGTGTTGATTTATATCCGATGTAAAATCCTCCCAATCCTTTGTGGCGTGCTATTTCAGTCAAAGAATGCATGATTTTTTCAGATCTACCCACCATTAGCTGTTGTTTTACAATTTCAAAGGGATTTCTCACCAAATTGCCTACAATTTCAGCGCAAACAGATGCTAATACATTTTTGATTGGGTTGTCAGGGATAAGAGCTCTGATGGACTCATAGGTATAGAAGAAGGAGAAAGAGTAAGGAAATGAGACAATCATCTGACATGAGAAGCCTTTGAACTTACTTCGAGCTATTGATTTGAGGTTTTCTCCAGGTGATGACCCCATAATTTGTGTCTTGATCGTCTCGAGAGGATAGAAGACAGCATCAACTGCAATACCCGCAAGCCCACCAGCTACTCCATGCTTTAAATCCGCCATAATTATATTTGACAACAAAATCAATCAATATTCCTTTGAGAGCACTTGTCCAAATTTCCAAAGGCAATTGTTGAAGCAGGCCTTCTCTTTTGAGTTTAGTTAGCTTCATCGAATTTAATGCATTTTTTTGCGCAAAGTTGCAGGCCTTGTTTGAGGGCTCTCTAGTCTTCTGGGTAAACTTCAAGAAAGGCTTCGATGTTTTCTATTTTTTGTTGTCTAGTCTAACGCAGAAATTCCATAGTTATATAATAATTATGCAGCATCCTACACTTACGTTAATTATCCGCTACCCCAACGACACACTCCACCTTGCTTCCCAGGACCACCTCAAAAACAAGGTAATCGTCAAATGCGTCTCTGCGGGCAGATAGAAGTGGTCCTCAAGAACACCAAGGAAACAACGTGCAAATCATGTGGCTATCAATCAAAGATCGAAGTAACAAAAGGGCAAAATTGTCGTAAACAGAACTGTAATGGTGAGTTAAAGTTGATGATGATGGCCACGGGCATGATGGTCGAGGAATGCTCGGTTTGCAGCTATCGGTAAATTGTGAACTTAAGGTGATTGTCTGTTCTTTTTAATCAATTGATTTCAAAAATTAAGCTTATAATAAATGAAAAGATAGCTCACATTATTCGTATCCGTTCTGGCTCTTCTGTGCCTCATCGCAACAGTCCATGCCACAAAGCCTAAACAGAAGGGATTCGTTCCTGGCACAGCAGGAGCGTTTAAGTCCAACGCCATCGAATAAATAATGGCCTATAGCGATTTGAATCGAGATGGGAGGTAAGCTAATTTTGACATAGGATTGATATCTTGACCAAATCTGCCAATCTTCGCATGGGAGAGCAACAGATCAATCTCTACGTATGGAATAAAAAACTGAAAGAGTATCAATTGTGGGGATCAATGCCCACAGATTATGTTTCCCTTCAAACTGTCCTAGTTTCATCCTTTAAGCAGCTTTCTTCCTTTCATTTGGTTCTATTCTATAATCCAGTCGACAATATACCATACATTAAAATGATTCCCTTTTCATGCAGTGACTACAAGTGCTAATTTGGAGCTGAAACTGAAGTCCCGGAAATCAATAAGGGGATCGATTCAACTCCACCATCATTACTCGGCATTATGGGAAATATAGGTTTATTATTCCACGCTGAAGGAGTCGCAAATGTGGTTCAATTCGATATGAACTAAACACTATCATATTCAGTGACCCCTCTTTCTTAACTGGTTGAAAACGGATCATCAATATCTAATGTCAGATACACTTACAATGGCGATTATGATGGAGACTGCTTGACAGATTTATCATTCTGAAAGCTGACCCGAAAAATGCTTCGAATTCTATCCTTCAATTCATTCGTGGAAGCGAAACAAACGAGTTTCAATTCATTTAATAGATCACAATCCCTGAAGTTGTACAGCATTTCACTCTTCAAGATATAAGTAAGGCATTTTGTATATAGACTTTGATGGAAAAAATGACCTAGTGTTACTCTTAAACTCCTCCAAGTTGCAAATTCACTATCATAAGTATGGCTCAGATATGAATCTTTGTAATGGACTAGCTTTTGATCAAATTCCCTATGACTTTGATATATCGGATACTGAAGCCAAGCTTATTCAAAGAGTTTAATTTGCTAATAAACTTTACTCTAAATCATTACTGCTGTTTGGAGACTTTAACAATGATGGGTATGATGATCTTTCTATTACTTTTATGGATAGCACTGGAGCTCTCCCGCAAGCCGCACTCTTAGAGAATCAAGGCTGCATCAGTGCATCTTGTGGATCGTACAATCAACGCCTCCTCGACTAGTCATCCACATTAAATCTCAGGACATTTGTTGTGTAAAACTTTAATTATTCAGCAAGCCAATTTTGGGAAATAACCAAGTGACGTCTAAGCTATCATTTATCGATATTCTTGATGATGGGCATTTGGATTTCATGTTCCATATGCAAGTCACAGATTCCACAGGTCTTAAGTTCATCACTCTTCAGGTCATCTATAACAATGTGGATTATGATGCTTTCTTTTTAACGATAAGTATCTTCACTTCACGTGAAAAAGGAGATATTTTGCCAATACTGAGTATATAGGTGGGGTTGCCTCTTTTTATGTTACTCTTCTCAGTGGAATATTGACTCCAAGGACTGCTAACCAGCTCGCTCAAACAGGAAGCGCCTTACAGTTACCTTACATTCGACAAGGTCTGGGCAGGACCAACAACTATCTTGAAGATTTGACCATCACAGTCCCAAGAAATGTAAGAATATATATACGCAGCCTTATTCACAATTCAAATGGAGCCCCATCATTCCCAATTCTGGTATTATCATCATTCCGCCTCCATTGAGTTCCCCAGATTCATAATGGCTGCTGCAAGTCTTGATCGAACCAACAGAAAAAATGGGATTTGTGTTGCTTTTAGTCATAGTTTCATTGGGAATTTTAGGAGCTGTGATACTTCATTTGAGTAGAAAATAAAAATAGGAGGACAAATAAACCCAAGAGAGCTTTTATACTTTGCTTAGATGATTATATCAACCTAATTTTGTCCAAATATAATAACAAAAATCTTATAATACTTATAAAATGGAAAAATGAATGGTTTTACTATTTCTATAGTATAGATTTAACAGTTACAATTTATTGACTTATAATATATATATTGATAATGAAGAAGACAAGAACAGCAATTTACTTCTAAAAACGATACTGTCTGCTCGTGCACTCCCTTATCCTCAACCAAAGGATGTCAGTCACTGCGATGTCTGCGAATTCCAGCTAAAAAGAGGTCATCGATCGAAGTTGCTCATACAATATCAACCAAATCGTCTATATAATTGCATCGACGTCATCAAGGATGGAGTCACCGTTGCAGATAACGAAGTAACCATATTTTTAACATAGGCCGTCCTGCATTTCAATGTGGTTGGAGAAAAAATGGTCAAAAAAGCGATATTGGAGTTGTAAAATTTGATATGAACCAAGAAAAAATCGTAAAACCTGAAAGTAAAAATGCTCATATCAAGGTTCTGTTCTATTTTCCAAGGATTATCATAAGGTAAAGGAATTTTGCAGTATAAATTCATCAACATGAAGCCGAAAACATTGACTTTGGAGTAATTCGAGATAAATCGGCAAAGAAATGCGAACTGTAGATATCAACCAGTCGTGATGAGCACTCCTACAAGATTTAGGAATTATTAAGCTGCTAAAGCAAAAAGATGAATTGATCAATATGCTTTAAAAGAAGATCTAAACATTAATCATAGACAATCGGCGGAAACAAGATCAAAACCATGAAATCGAGAGCATCCAGAGAAAAAGCTATAAGTCTTCATGTGAAAGTCAACACAGCTAATGACAATATTAGGAAATAAAACTAAAGACTGTTGATTAATTGAGAGAGCTATAGGAGAGAAATTAAGAATTCGAAGAACAGATCGCTGATTACGCCAAGTAGAAGGAAACATTTGAAAGATAAGTCAACATGTTGAAGAAACAGGTGGAAAAACTTGAAAAATTTGGCAGCATGCATGAGTCAAGGGCAAAATCAAGAGGAAGAACAATTTCTTACGTTCAACCTACCTTCCTTAGAAATAGCAGCGTGGGCGTGGATCCATACCAATCGAACGATTGGACCTAAAATCAGCTTCCAACCAGAATAACAGTCAATGAGCCACCAAGAAAAGCTTCATTTATGCAGCAATAAAGCGATCTTATTATGAAGACCAACAAGAGCAATATTAGTCCTTAAAACTCTCAAAACAAGTTACTCCAAGGAAAAAGTTCGATGTATGCTTCGAATTATGTTGCATTTAATAGCTAGAATAGTTTGGGAGCAGGTGGGGACAGGTCAATTAAAAGGACCAAAGCATAACCTAAAATGATCAGCTCAACCAATTACTACCAAGTTAATTGGATAAGGGAGGTGAGTCAGCTCTTCAAAAGAGGATCAGCATGCAGAAAGAAGACCTCAAGTGGACCAGCATCATCTTCGAAAGGAACGAAGAGATTTAAATCCTAAAGAGAAAAATCTAATTAAGAGCAAGCTAGGTTAAAAATTTAGAAAAGGAGCTGGAAAAGGCTAAAGTCCAGCTGAAGAAAAAAGATACATAAATCAAAGAAATGCGCAAACAATCAAGAAGAAACCTCTTCTTTGGATAGGGCACTTCTTCGAAAGAGCTTGGAAGAAACCGAACAGATTTCTAAGCCTAGTTCTAACGGATGCAGGTTGAGCATGATACCTAAAAGGTCAAATTATAACAGTAAATTGAACGGCTTGAGAAAGAGCGTGAGCAGCAGGACAAATAAAACAAGAGATTAAAGATGACTTTAGCTGACAAGTAAGAAAGATAGAAGTCAACATAGATCAAATATAACGAGCTTAAAAAATTCACCCAGAGAAAATAGGAGTAATTCATTTATACAGGTAAAAATCACAGCAATATGATGTTATCAACATCAAAAATAAAGAACTTTAGGGCCTGCTCAAAACATTTGACTTCAAATGCGAGCAATTATAGAAAGAAAACAAGAAGTATGTAGACTTGAACACAAGCTTGACAGCCAGACTGAAGGAGATTCAAAAATAATGGGAAAAGCTAAAGAAATCATAAAGATAATTCGAGCTTGCAAGATATCAAAACATTAATCACGTTAAAGCAATTTAATCATTCTAAAGCAGATACAATTAGTTGAAAAAATATTGCATTAAAATCGAATCAGCATACAATAAGTTTGTCACATCAAGGAAAAAAGGCTTCAGTGGAGGCTCGTAGGGAAAGATAATGATAGAGGAGGCCAAATAGGACAAAGAGATTCAATAGAAGTTCATTGAGCTCAGCAAGTTGATGGACGATACCTAGCTTACATACTATAGACAGCAGCTTGAAGACTACAATGATGAAAAAGCATTCATTACTATATACTTCTAGAAAAAGATTAGAGAAGAAAGGGATCGTATCTTTAGAACAGGGATCTTACCGAAGACCAAAGAAGATCGATGGTCATTGAGAAGGAAAAATAAATATAAAGAACTATGCAAGATAAATTATAAGAGATAAAATCAAAGGCAGGAAAGCTTGAAAAGGCCTTGGACGATATAAATTTAAGAATACTTAGCATCGATAGAATGGATTCAATAAATCCATACCTTAGCAGCTGAGAATCATGGAAAAGAAGCTGTCGGTATTCCATGAAAAAGAGCAAGAAAGGATGAACGAACGTAAAAACTTGAAATAGACAATCATTCAGCTCAACTAATAATTCAAGAGAGCCAGCTCTTCAGCCCATCTCCAACAACTCCAATCACAAACGTTAAACAAAAATGCCTCGACAAACTCAAAGAACCAACTCTTGCTCAGCATGATCAACAACTAAGCCAGACAAAAAACCTCATTACTTTAGTAAGCTCGCCAGCGAAGCTAAGCCTCGCAGCAAAGGACCTATGAATAAAACCGAAAGATGAATACACAACTCGTGAAAGAGAATGGTGAATTGAAGATGAAAAACCAAAAGTTAAGCATGGATATCGAAAAAATTGAAAGGAGGGCACAAGAAAGAGAAAAGCAGCTAGATCAGACATTCAAAAAGAGCGAAATTTAGTTCAAGCTCAAAAATGATAGACTCACAGAACAGATAGAGAAGCTAAGTGCTGAAATAGACAATCTAAAACAAAAATATTCAGACTCTCAAGCAGCAGTTGGAAAGATATCACAAGAAGCAACTAATTTGTCGTATGAGATAGAGGCCAAGGAAGCCGAAATTCAAAAGCTCGAGAAAAGATCATTTACTATTAATAAAGGATGGAATAATATGAAAAGGGGTAAAGAGCTATGTTGGATGAAGTGGGATAGATAAAGAAAAATGCCGAGCAGAACCAGAATGAATTGTTTGCACTTATTGAAGCCAGGAGTGATAATTTGCAAGGATAGAAAAGGTTAAATAGAATGAGATTGAAAAGCTGAAGGGAATAATAAAGGAACTTGAGGTTAAGATGGAGGCGGAAATGTTCGAAAACATTCAATGCAAATAAAAGATATAAGAACTTCGCTTGAATTATTAGAAGCTTGAAAATAGACTCAATAAAAACTTGAAATCCAAAGGATCAATCTCGATAACAAATAGTCGGCTTATGATCAACTTTATATTAAGTAATTCCAGGCAACAAAATAAAATGAAATTCTTCAAGAGAATTTGATGTAAATTTCCACCCAAATCGAGAACAAAGAGTTATAGATTGTGGAAATGACATATGAGTTAACGAAATTGAAAAATAGCTGTAAGTCTACAAAAAATAATCATAACAATTCGAATAAATGGAAGAAAGATATAAAGATACGATAAAGGGATTGCAACTATTGCTTGATGATAAGATTCAACAGATCAGAGGCTTCGAGGACAAGTATAGAGAATTCCAAATTAAGATATAATACTCTGCCAAGGATATATAAAGATTGGTATTAAGCAATCTCAAGTTCGAAGCATAGGCCAAGTAATTCCAAGAAAAATATGTATCAAAGCAAGAAGAAATCATACATGTAAAACAAGATTACTCCATGCTTCAGATATAAATGAAAAAACAAGAGTCTTACTATTAGAACCAAGAGAAAGAAAATTAAAAATTGAAACAGCAAATCCAAGAACTGACCAATTAGATTCAAAGACTAAACGAAAATGCACCAAGTAATAATGCAGGCCTCAGGATCAGCAGAAAAGTTAGTGTCGATGTTGACAACAAATTCGATTGTCCATCACCTGGACGCAAGAAAATACCAAAAAAGACAGGAATTCTTGAAGTGCCTGAGGTAAGTATGATTGGAGCAGGTGGAATTACTCCAATCCTTCCAGCTTCTCCCAATCCTCTCGTGAGAAAGATCTCATAGAACCCCTTTGAGCCGAGATAGGAATCGAAAAAAACTAGTAAAATCTTGAGAGGAACTTCTATGGAGTATACTGAGCAGCAGATACAAAGTAAAAATGATGATGAAGAGATTGCGATTCACATTGAATCACCTCCTAATTCGAAGATGCCAAGCCGAACTTCTTCCAACGTCCATATCGACATAGAAGATGATGATAGTATCAGGTACACCAATAATGCAGGCGTGCATGGCCAAAAACAAACATACAGGCCTGAATAGCATGAATAAATACGAGAGTAAACAGACGAAAATCAAGAACACAGTGGAGGCTTTGGCAAAAATATCGAACTTGGGGACAGCAGAGATGACTACATTCAAGATCAATACGATTACTAGTAGAAAATCAAATAGCTTCAAAGGCAACTAATTCACAGCAATGAGGAAAACGAAAAACTAAACATAGAAGTTATCTACTGACGAAGAAAATTGATGAGTGTCATCGCAGGTAAAATAGACTCCCTCTCCTCGCCCACCAAGTCTTGGCGTCTCCAGAAGAAGATCCACCTCTAAATTCCAGCATCCTATCCAAGAGAGGGAACATAAAGATAGAGTAGTGAGGGCAAGATCGAGCGAAATCCCAATCCAAGCCAAACAGTTGCATTGTAGGCTCATATGAACCGGTCAAATTCCGGTGGAGAACTAAGAAGCAGTCGTGATGCAGTTCGGCTAAACAATCCTTCAAACATCGGAGAACTTCAGCAGCAATATGATCAGCAGAACTATAGATACAATACCTAACGAATGAGTTTAATACTGTAAAGGCTGAGCTTGAAGAGATGTCAAGGAACAACTAGCGATTGATAGAAGAGGCATAACTGTGCAGATAAACCATTGAATAGCTGAACAACAAGCTTTAAGAGGCACACTTTTAGGCCGAACAAGCCAAGAACTTTATTCAATTCTAATAGCTTTACCAGCAATAAAAAGAAGCCGCCAATGAGCTAAGAATAAAGATTTAGGAATTGAATGCATAGATATTTGCCAAATAGTCTCATATCAGCGTACTGATGAATGAAAATGGTCAATTTATGGAGCAAGTCAACTAGGCAAGGTCATAATGCGTATCCACTCAAGATTCTAAAGTAAAGCTGGAGCAACGGATCAAGTAGCTAACGCAAACGATCTCCAGGCTTAAAGTTAATACAGGAAGTACGAATATCAGCGTAGCTAGAAATCGTTAAGCTTAACTAGGTTGTTGATGATCTAAAGGCTAAATTGCGAGAAAAAGATGATGAAATAAGTGTATTGGGCGAGTAATATCTGGCGCTTTAGAATGAAAGGAACAATCTAGCTGCTTATCTCGAGGAAAATGGCAAAAACTCAAAGAAGAAAGATTACCAGCAAGGCCAACTATAGCTTAGGTGCAATCAGCTCCAAGATTAGCTGGGAAAGACAGATGAGCACCGGCAAAACTTATATAGAACAATCAAACAACTGTAGCTATAACTCGCATAAAAAAGGAAAGGTCGAAGAACATCTCAAATGAAATGTCAATGATGATCAAAAAGTATGAAATTAGGCTTCAAGCCAATCAAGAATAGATACTAAATGGTCAAAACAAGCTGGCAGATAAATAAAAAGTGATCACTGCATTGAAGAATGAAATTGGTCTTTATAATGAGGAGTGCAGTTAGTTAAAGGCTCTAAATGATGAGTTAACTTACCAATCAACAAAGGTCTAAAAATAGCTGAAGGATATTATGATCACTTATACGAAATAAATTTAGTCTTACAAGTAAGTTATTGCGTTCAAATAAAAGGAAGTTGAAAATTTGAGGAGCGTCGTCAATGAAAAGTAAAATGAATATCGGAATGTCATGAAAAACCTGAGAAATATCGAGAAATAGAAAGACACTATTCAGTGTGATTATATCGATACCAAGAATAGCCTTGAAAAATTGAAGAATATTAAAAATAAAGAAAGCAATAGCTTTACACTCAAATGCAGTATAAGAACAACTAATGTTAAAGGTTAAAAGCCAATATCGAAAAAATCACAAACTAGCTTCAATACAAATAATAAATGATGAACCGATAAACCGAAAAATACGAAAAAGGCTTATGGCCTATAAGGAAAAACTTGAAAGATACGAAAGACTAGTAGAATAGTTCCAGCATTAGTTGAAAAAAGTTGAATAAAGCCTACCTTTTAAGCACATGAATAAGTTTATTTAAAATGAGCTCTTGAAAAACAAAGTGGATGAACTGTAAGAGCAGCTCCACAATAAAAACAATACCAAAGAGAAATAAGAAGCCATCTATATCGAGTTCAAGAAATACAAAGTCAACAAGGACAGGTAGATTCAAGATCTCAACGCATAAATGGAGAAATATGGCATCAAGATCAACGAATTATAAGAAAGCACTTACTTCTTGAAGAGAGAAAATGATACCCTCAAGAGATAAAACAATAAGCTTCTCGATCTAAAGGAAGAGCTTAGCTTGGAATGTGACAACCTTAAGTAATCGTTACAGGAAGTTGAGAAGTAGTTGCAATTTTACAAGAAAAGAAAACTACTGGATATGCAAAAGCTTCTCAATGATACTCAATGATCATCAATATCAACCAGACCATATTATCATCATTATTTATCTTAAGGAATGTCCTTTCCCACAGAAAAAGACACACACTTTTTCTTTTTCTTTTCTTTCTTCACGTTACTTCCCAATTTTTCATCTTGAAAGCTATCCGATTCCCATTTTTGAGGACTTTCTGTAGAGCAAGATTTCATGGAAAAAGTCTTTTTAACAACGATATCGTCGATCTATATTTTTTCCTCTTCTGAATGCGGGTGGGTAGGTATAGAGATGTTGTCATGATTGATCTTGGATCCCTTAAGAATTGATTTTTTTGGCTTCTTTTAATTCAACTTGTTGATCTCTTGCTTGATGTGGGCGAAGTATTCATCTGACTGGTCGCTTGTAATCTATATGATTTATGATGTTCCGAAGGTGACATGCTGTTTGTTGGTCGAACTATTGCCCTCCTCTTCAAGAGTGGTCTTTGTGACTTGCTAGGTTTCTATCTTTTAGATGGAACTGGCGTTGCTGAAGCATTTCATTTTTTTGTTTAACCTGATGAGAGAATGAGATAGATGAATATTGTCGGGTTCGTACAGTATCATTCTTTGAATAATGTTTAGAGATTATTGTATTTCTCCCTCCTAAGTAAGAAAAACATTACTTTTTAATTTAAGGATGCCAGTCTTCGGCGTGAAGGAGCATGATGAGGGCATATCTTTAGGCATTTTTCTAATAACTATCTTGCCAAATCAAATTAATTCAGGTTCATAGGCAATAAGATTTAAGAGACTGTACTTCAAGCAGCTATAATGATGTTTCTACCTATTTTTTACTATAGCAATTCAAGAGTAGGTTTGGAGAAAACTCTAGTTTCGATTGATGCATTATTTATTTTTAGAGGATATTGCAAAGATTGTAGGCATGACTGTAATGATTGATTTTTATATTGTGGCAAATCTGGATAGACAACATGATTACTTCTTAAAGGTGCTTTTGCGGAATTGAGTTTTATTACAGTTTCGACATCAGTCAGACTATTATTGCTTTTGAATTATATATTTATCATCTTTAGTGGCTTAAGCAAAAATAAATATAGGTAGCATTTGCATAAGATTAAAATCGGAATTTTGGCAATTTTACTTCCATTTATCCATTCGAGTATTTTATTGCCAATATTACTTCATAATTATTTATAAAATCCAAATGAGAAGAATTTTCGCTCTCTTTTGCCTTCTTTCAGTATGGGTTATTGTAAACAATCAAGCAATTTTAAGCAACCTTCCAGTGACATTTTCGATGGCTGGGTCAACTTCATATATTCCCGATGCTGGAGGATCGCAGCAGACAGGATATAAACTTACTTTAGGATTCATCGGAAAATCCTGGCTTGGAGTAAAGTTCGTCAATTCTGGTGGAAGCAGCGATTTCTTAGTCTTGCAGATCAGCGATTTCTATACCAACAATGGGAATGCTCTAAATACAGGCCATCAGGTCTCATACCTAGATTACAATTTACCTGGTACAATCAACGCTAGTCTCAGGCCGATACCATAACCACCAATGACATTAGCTCCTATGCATATAGCCTCAGCAAAACTTATTCCCTCCAAATCACAAGATTTATTGGAAGTAACAGTGGATAAGATTGGGATGGAAGCGCTAACAAATACTCACTTCAACAAATATGCTTCTATACATCTGATAGCAGCTTCGACCCCGCTGCATTCGATAAATCCTATGCTGCATGCTACTTTTACGAAATAAATAATTTTGTGTCAACTTTGTAGGCGTTTATCTCAAGAATTTTGTGCTGAACGGCTATAATACAACAATGACCGGATACATCGATGGCCCTATTTTGACAAGTAAGGTATATTTTTACCATCAAGTGCCACTCTTGGCATACGTGACTCCACCAGCAGCTATCATCTAAATCGGAGCAACTGAAGGCGGCTACGGTCAAGATTACTATGTATCAAGTCCTTTCACTGGCTAAAATGGTGATTATTATGGGGAAAGCATTAATCTGATGGCTTTGACAACGATGCTGGAGGATTTCAAAACCCTGCCTTTGTCATCAATCACTGGAATGCTGATTCAAATGCTCAAATAAGCGGACTTGGTTTCACTGCATTGAGAATATCCTTCAGTCGCCAAGTCTACACCTACGACAAATACGATAAATCGATGCTTTCCACTTTCCTTTTCTGTATCTATTTATTCTCTTCAGGAAGCATAAATGGAGCGCAATCAGACAAATCCTGCGAAGTAGTGGAGCTGTCAACTGTATATGTTCAAATGGGATTGGCTATAAGTTCATAGCACTCGATTTATGTCATGCTAATGGTGTCTTTGGTTATAATGATCTGTTTGTTCTGATAACCATAAACATCAATTTTATGCAAGGAGGATGGGAAACTCATAATAGTTGTCAGTTGTTATGAATGATTTGTTGCAGAAAAGAGTTCTCTTGGTTCCGGCTTCATCCAAAGACTATTCGAACTCTCCTTGCATTGTTCCTTTTTCAGATTTAATGTATTAGAATTAACCTTTTCCTTTTATTCTATTGTTTTTGAAGATTCCGCGAAAGACCCTTCTTCCAAGATAAGCTGTCCCTTTCCTTCTGCTTTTCCATTGACGAAACTGCCGTTGTAGTAAAGATAATTATCGATTTGCACTTTACCTTGCCCGTTGAATTTGCCATTCTTAAAGGAGCCTTCATAGATGAAGACTTATTGTCAACCTTTCGAGTATAAACACCTTGCTCATTCTTCAATCCGTTGGAGTATTTGCCTATGTTATTGCATTTTTACCTTGGAAACTATAGTCAAATTATAATGTGTATTATTTCCCTAGCCTTATCTTTTTCCTTGGACCCAATCTCCATCATAGATGATGCCTTTATGATAAATGCGACCTTTTCCATTGAATTTAGATTTCGAAACTGTCCAACATAGTAGCTACTTTTGTTATTTTTGATTGGCGAGTCACGATCAATTTCACTTTCGTTTTTCAGTGTAGGTTTTTAGAATGTTTTGTCATTTGCATTATTGAAAAAATACAATCCCTATACTGTCTAAATCTCACCTTTTTCGAAGTCTCCTTCATAGTATGATTCGTTCTGTATACAGCGATTCCACAGCCATGAGGAAGGCAATCTAGCCATTGACCTTGATAATAGCAATCAAGATTTTTCAAGTAATAGACTGGGCAAAATTAGATGACGTTGATTACTCCAGGAAAATCTACATTAAAAAACGCTTACTTTCTTTATTCTTTATAAATTCCACTTTTTTCATAAGCAAGGGAAACATTTTTTGTATGGATTGTGGGCACTTGATGGCATAGGCTTCTTCGGGAGATTCAGTACCTTTTCTCCACTGTTCATGGCTGCCTTTTAGAACTCCTCGACAGCTCTGGAACACTGCTGGTCGTTTTGATTTCCCATTATTATAAAGCTACAGATAATATTTTTATTCGATGACGATATATTTCAGGCCTGATAGAATTGAGTACTCGCTTCCCACGGGTGATGAGTCTGGCTTTCGAAAAGATGACCAAGAAATCTACAACATCACTGTCAGTCTTCAAAAGACAGAGGAAGGGAAAAAAGTGAGTCTTTTCGATTACAGTATCGATGATACCAGCTATGAGTTTTTGCACAAGGGCAAATTTATTGGACTCTCTGCAAAGGGATAGTACCACCTATAGATCAACCATCAAGGCTAAGGAATATAGAAGGAGACACTGAGGATAGATTTTAACGAATAAATTTCTAATTTCAAAGGATGCAAAAACGACACGTTTAAGAGTAACTATCAACTGATTTAGAATAAATACAGATTGGAAACTATAGGATCGATTGCCTTTATGGCTACAATAAATTTCTTTAGGTTTGCGGAATGTCCAAGTTCTATGAGTTCACAATCTAACCGACGGGAATGGTCGCAGAAAAGATAAAAAAGATGAAGCATGAAGCTTTTATGTCTGCTAGCAAAGGATTATTGGATAGACGCGAAAGAGATTAAAGATAAGTCAATAGAAATGGAAGCAGCATCGTTGATGGTAATAAACCAAAAGTCTAGCAGCACACTGCCTACAAAGAAGATAAAGCTTAAGCCTAATCATACTAGCATTCAAAAGTCCAAGAAAGATATGCCCCGAACAATCTTTTTGGTGCTTAACTCTAGCAACCAAACCAAAAGAGTGAAGTAAAATCAGGACAAAAATAAAGAAAAGAGGAGTTGAAATTTTACAAAGGTGCATGCAAGACATCAAATCTGTTCAGCTGTCTCGACCCTAGCCGAAACATTTCAAAATAATTTCACATCATAGAGGAATCTTATAATTGATTCAAGAAATCATTATATCTTTTATCTATTTCTACCAGCCCTTGCACTAGATATGCAAATTGGCAGCCAAAGAAGTCCTGCTATCAATGTTTAGCCGAATTTCTTTGTGTGATTAGCAGTCATACACTGACTATGCCCTGATAAAGCGTTTTATCCCTTTGAATAGTTCTCTGCTTTGAACTCTCTATCTCATAATCTCGGCTTCGTTTAGCCTCTTTATTGGAGTAAATAGATCATTCGAAATATTTTAGGATTGGATCATCTGCGAGACAGCCTCTTTTTCACAAAAATGGTCTATTTTTAATGAAGAAATTTTTGCTCTCTTGTAGTCTCTAGCTTATGTAGCTATCAGCGAAGACTTATCCTAGTATGAACATTTAGTATTAATACATACATCTACGGCTTGTTTCTAAGTTTTCTTCTCTTTTGGCGGAAATTTCTATTATTGATCTATCTGCTAAAGGCTTGGAGGAATAAGTTCCAAATTTTCCTTACTTTAGTATATTTTTCTATTCCAATTCAGTTTTTTGGATGTCTTTTTGAGGAATATTGATTCAGACTGGTTGGTTTGTTCTTGTTATTTGAGTATTTCATATAATTCTATTGATGTTAGTCTGTATTCCTCTTAAAATTAGGTCATTTTAGTTATTATCTTTTTGATTTTTTAGCTATACTTGATATGTGGAATAAGTCTTCTAATTTTCTCTAATTGCATCTTGATTAGGTTGTTTTAGAATATGAATTGTTTGTGTCTTTCCTAAATTTTGACGGAAAGTATTTCGCTTTAGAACATAAAATCCTTCATTAGGCATAAGTTGAGAACGATCATTCCGAGTGTAAAGATATGGTCTTTCATGCCTGATTATCTTTTCAGATGAAATTGGTTGATGCTCTAAAGCTGTTTAGGGGATAAGTAATAATTCTTGCTAAACATTTACCCGTCGAAATTGGTTATATACTCATCAATCGGGTGTGTGGACTCGTATCTTCATTTAAGATAAGGCAATAATCTCCCTCCTTTCTTTTTAGTATTGATTTTTTAGAGAGATGAAATAGTTTTAACTGTTTTTCCGATGCGAATTATATAGCACTGAGCAATTGCTTTATGATGGTGATGATCCCATCTTATGAGTAAGCTGATTTATTGCATTTTTTGAAAAGGTACTCAAGGTGCAAGTCTTCCTATATTGAATCATAAAATATTTAAAGCTCAGTGATATTGGAACAATACCCACCTTTTTCCTTCTATGTAATGTGATGGACTGCAAGGATGTGAGAAGAACCATCATTGGGCACAATCAAGTTTCTTTGTTTCATCATCTCCTAGAATTTTTTATATTAGGATCTGTCAAGAAAATTCTTCATCTTTGCGGTATAGAACCTTTGACCATTGGGGAGATCAGCTTCAATATAATCAATAAGTCCTAGAATGAAATGTTTCTCTCTTTTGATTGTTTTGTAGGAGATTGATGGCTGTGAGTTTGAACTTCCCATAGAATTCTATTTGGTAGTATATTATATAAATTTTAAATTAAAATGACAGGGGTTGGGGTTGGGGTTGGGGTTGGGGTTGGGGTTGGGGTTGGGGTTGGGGTTGGGGTTGGGGTTGGGGTTGGGGTTG
>NW_022204765.1:0-14395 GCF_008831285.2 Nymphaea colorata | reverse complement strand
GTAGATTGAAATCACAAGTTGGTTGTTGAAATGAATGAATTCGAGTGATTCATTGGTGTTTGTAGTTTACTATTGTGTTTTCACTTTGTTATTACATCTTACGAATGTGTTTAACTTGTTGTTACGTCTATAATAAATGATTTAGAGATTGAAATCACAAGTTTGTGCGAAATGAATGAGATTCGAGTGATTCATTTGTGTCTTGTAGTTAACCTATTGTGTTTCACTTGTTATTACATCTTTATCAATGATTTAAATGATTAAAACTTACAAGTTTGTATGGATAAAGGAGACCTATGCATTAGTTTGATCCCTTGTAGTTAGTTCAATAAGTTGAACTAGTTCTTACATTGATCGATGTAAGGAATTGAAATCCAAGTTCGTATCAATACGAGTGGGATTTAAGTGATTCATTTTATCCACATACGTATTGAATGTGTTAACTTGTTGTTACGTCTATATTAAATGATTTAGTAGATTAAAATCATAGGTTTGTATGAAAATGAATGATATTGGAGTGATTCATTTGGTGTCTTGTAGATGTGTTTCACTGTTATTACATATATTTGATCACTTATATTAATTGAGAGATTAAGTGATTCATTTTCACTTGTTATTACATATAATTGATCACTTGTATTCAATTGAATGTGCGTGACCATTTCTTACTTACGTATAGAATGACCTAGTGGCTTTGATACCAGAAGTTCGTTTGGAATACATATATAATGAATGATTTAAATGATTGAAATACATGTTCATGTGGATACAAACGCGTGTAGTTAGTCCGATGAGTTGAATTTATTGTTACAACTATAGTGCACGATCTAAAGGATTGAAATCACAGTTCGTATCAATACAAGTGCGATTTAAGTGATTCAAATGATCACACATACTTAATTGAATGTGCTTAACTTGTTGTTACATCCATATTGCTAGATTAAGTGAATTCAAATCAGAAGTTTGTGTGAAAATAAATGAGATTTGAGTGATTCATTTGGTGTCTTATAATTAACCTAATGTGTTTCACTCGTTATGACATTTATGATCAACGATTTAAACGATAAAAACTCACAAGTTTATATGGATGTAAAGGAGACCTATGGATTAGTTTAGTTTGATCCATTGTAGTTTGTTCAATAAGTTGAACATGTTGATACATCTCATTCATATGTATCCATACGCACACTAAATCACTGTCTCAATACGAGTGAGATTTAAGTGATTCATTTGATCACGCATACTTAATTGAATGTGCTTAACTTGTTGTTACGTCTATATTAAATGATTTAGTATATTGAAATCATAGGTTTGTATGGAAATGAATGAGATTTGAGTGATTCATTTGGTGTCTTGTAGGTAGCCTAATATGTTTCACTTGTTATTACATATATTTGATCACATATATTTAATTGAGAGAATAAATGATTCATTTTCACTTGTTATTACATATATTTGATCAATATATTTAATTGAGTGTGCGTAGCCGTTTGTTACATATGTATAGAATGACTTAGTGGCTTGAAATTAGAAGTTCGTTTGGAAATGAATGAGAGTCATGTCATTAAGTTGGTCCCTTACAGTTAATCTAGTGCATTTCACTTATTATTACATATATAATGAATGATTTAAATGATTGAAATCGCAAGTTCATATGGATACAAATGAGATCTATGCATTACTTTGAATGCGTGTAATTAGTCCGATGAGTTGAATTTGTTACATCTCTAGTGAACGATCTAAAGGATTGAAATTACGCCTTCGTACCAATACAAGTGAGATTTAAATGATTCATATGATCATGCATGCTTAATTGAACGTGTTTAACTTATTGTTACATCTATATTAAATGATTTAGTATATCGAAATCACAAGTTTGTATGAAAATGAATGAGATTCGAGTGATTCATTTGGTGTCTTATGGTTTACCTAATGTTTTCACTAGTTGTTACATTTATAATGATTCTTAATACGGATGTCCTTAAGAAGTGATTCATTTGGTGTCATATAGTTAACCTAATGTGTTTCACTTGTAATTTCATTGAATTTTCTTAACAAGTGAATTATGTCAACAATAGGGCACCAAATGAATCACTCAAATCTCATTCATTTTCATGCAAGCCTGTGATTTCAATCTACTAAATCATTTAACATGGATATAACAATAAGTCAAGTACATTCAATAAAGTATGCGTGATCATATGAATCACTTAAATCTGACTCGTTTTGGTACGAATATAGTGCACGATCTAAAGGATTGAAATTACAAGTTCGTATCAATACAAGTGCGATTTAAGTGATTCAAATGATCACACATACTTAATTGAATGTGCTTAACTTATTGTTACATCCATGTTGCTTCATTAAGTGAACTGAAATCACAAGTTTGTATGAAAATGAATGTGATTCGAGTGATTCATTTGGTGTCTTATAGTTAACCTAACGTGTTTCACATGTGATTACATCCAAGATCAAGGATTTAAATTATTAAAACTCACAAGTTTATATGGATATAAACTTGACCTATGCATTAGTTTGATCCTTTCTAGTTTGTACGATAAGTTGAACATGTTGTTACACCTATAGTGATCGATGCACAAGTTCACATCAATACGAGTGAGATTTAAGTGATTCAATTGATCACGCATATTTAATTGAGTGTACTTAACTTCTTGTTACATTTATATTAAATGATTTAGTAAATTTAAATCATAGGTTTATATGTAAATGAATGGGATTTGAGTGATTCATTTGGTGTCTTACAGTTAACTTAATGTGTTTCACTTGTTATTACATACATTTGATCACTTATGTTTAATCGAGATATTATGTGATTCATTTTTACTTGTTATTACATACATTTTATAACTTATATTTAATTGAATGTGCATAACCATTTGTTACATACGTATAGAATGACTTAGTGGCTTGAAAAAAGAAGTCCGTTTGGAAATGAATGAGAGTCAAGTCTCTATATTGGTCCCTTATAGTTAATCTAATGTATTTCACTTGTTATTACATCTATAATGAATGATTTAAATGGTTGAAATCACAAGTTTATATGGATGCAAATGGTTGAAGTCACTATATTTGTACACGTGTAGTTAGTCCGATGAGTTGAATTTGTTGTTACATCTATAGGGAACGTTTTAAAGGATTGAAATACTTGTTATTACATCTTTGATCAATGATTTAAATGATTAAAACTTACAAGTTTGTATGGATATAAAGGAGACCTATACATTAGTTTGATCCCTTGTAGTTAGTTCAATAAGTTGAACTAGTTCTTACATCTATGGTGATCGATGTAAGGAATTGAAATTACAAGTTCGTATCAATACGAGTGGGATTTAAGTGATTCATTTTCACTTGTTATTACATATAATTGATCACTTGTATTTAATTGAATGTGCGTGACCATTTCTTACTTACGTATAGAATGACCTAGTGGTTTTGATACCAGATGTTCGTATGGAATACATATATAATGAATGATTTAAATGATTCAAATCACATGTTCATGTGGATACAAACGCGTGTAGTTAGTCCGATGAGTTGAATTTATTGTTACAACTATAGTGCACGATCTAAATGATTGAAATCACAAGTTCGTATCAATACAAGTGCGATTTAAGTGATTCAAATGATCACACATACTTAATTGAATGTGCTTAACTTGTTGTTACATCCATATTGCTAGATTAAGTGAATTCAAATCATAAGTTTGTGGGAAAATGAATGAGATTTGAGTGATTCATTTGGTGTCTTATAATTAACCTAATGTGTTTCACTCGTTATGACATCTAGTGCATTTCACTTGTTATTACATCTATAATGAATGATTTAAATGATTGAAATCGCATGTTCATATGGATACAAATGAGATCTATGCATTACTTTGAATGCATGTAATTAGTCCGATGAGTTGAATTTGTTACATATATAGTGAACGATCTAAAGGATTGAAATCACGCGTTCGTACCAATACAAGTGAGATTTAAATGATTCATATGATCATGCATGCTTAATTGAGTGTGTTTAACTTATTGTTACATCTATATTAAAAGATTTAGTAGATCGAAATCACAAGTTTGTATGAAAATGAATGAGATTCGAGTGATTCATTTGGTGTCTTATGGTTTACCTAATGTGTTTCACTAGTTGTTACATTTATAATGATTCTTAATACGGATGTCCTTAACAAGTGATTCATTTGGTGTCATATAGTTAACCTAATGTGTTTCACTTGTAATTTAATTGAATTTTCGTAACAAGTGAATTAGGTTAACAATAGGGCACCAAATGAATCACTCAAATCTCATTTATTTTCATGCAATCCTGTGATTTCAATCTACTAAATCATTTAACATGGATATAACAATAAGTCAAGTACATTCAATAAAGTATGCATGATCATATGAATCACTTAAATCTGACTCGTAATGGTACGACTATAGTGCAGGATCTAAAGGATTGAAATTACAAGTTCGTATCAATACAAGTGCGATTTAAGTGATTCAAATGATCACACATACTTAATTGAATGTGCGTAACTTATTGTTACATCCATGTTGCTTCATTAAGTGAACTGAAATCACAAGTTTGTATGAAAATGAATGTTATTCGAGTGATTCATTTGGTGTCTTATAGTTAACCTAACGTGTTTCACATGTGATTACATCCATGATCAATGATTTAAATAATTAAAACTCACAAGTTTATATGGATATAAACTTGACCAATGCATTAGTTTGATCCTTTCTAGTTTGTACGATAAGTTGAACATGTTGTTACACCCATAGTGATCGATGCACAAGTTCACATCAATACGAGTGAGATTTAAGTGATTCAATTGATCACGCATATTTAATTGAGTGTACTTAACTTGTTGTTACGTTTATATTAAATGATTTAGTAAATTCAAATCATAGGTTTATATGAAAATGAATGGGATTCGAGTGATTCATTTGGTGTCTTACAGGTAACTTAATGTGTTTCACTTATTATTACATACATTTGATCACTTATGTTTAATCGAGAGATTATGTGATTCATTTTTACTTGTTCTTACATACATTTGATAACTTATATTTAATTGAATGTGCGTAACCATTTGTTACATACGTATAGAATGACTTAGTGGCTTGAAAAAAGAAGTCCGTTTGGAAATGAATGAGAGTCAAGTCACTATATTGGTCCCTTACAGTTAATCTAATGTATTTCACTTGTTATTACATCTATAATGAATGATTTAAATGGTTGAAATCACAAGTTTATATGGTTGGAAATGGTTGAAGTCACTATATTTGTACACGTGTAGTTAGTCCGATGAGTTGAATTTGTTGTTACATCTATAGGGAACGTACTAAAGGATTCAAATACTTGTTATTACAACTTTGATCAATGATTTAAATGATTAAAACTTACAAGTTTGTATGGATATAAAGGAGACATATGCATTAGTTATATCCCTTGTAGTTAGTTCAATAAGTTGAACTAGTTCTTACATCTATCGTGATCGATGTAAGGAATTGAAATCACAAGTTCGTATCAATGCGAGTGGGATTTATGTGATTCATTTTCACTTGTTATTACATATAATTGATCACTTGTATTTAATTGAATGTGCGTGACCATTTCTTACTTACATATAGAATGACCTAGTGGCTTTGATACCAGATGTTCGTTTGGAATACATATATAATGAATGATTTAAATGATTGAAATCACATGTTCATGTGGATACAAACGCGTGTAGTTAGTTCGATGAGTTGAATTTATTGTTACAACTATAGTGCACGATCTAAATGATTGAAATCACAAGTTCGTATCAATACAAGTGCGATTTAAGTGATTCAAATGATCACATATACTTAATTGAATGTGCTTAACTTGTTGTTACATCCATATTGCTAGATTAAGTGAATTCAAATCACAAGTTTGTGTGAAAATGAATGAGATTTGAGTGATTCATTTGGTGTCTTATAATTAACCTAATGTGTTTCACTCGTTATGACATATATGATCAACGATTTAAACGATAAAAACTCATAAGTTTATATGGATGTAAAGGAAACCTATCGATTAATTTAGTTTGATCCCTTGTAGTTTGTTCAATAAGTTGAACATGTTGTTACATCTCATTCATTTGTATCCATACGCACACTAAATCACTCGTCTCAATACGAGTGAGATTTAAGTTATTCATTTGATCACGCATACTTAATTGAATGTGCTTAACTTGTTGTTACGTCTATATTAAATGATTTAGTATATTGAAATCATAGGTTTGTATAAAAATCAATGAGATTTGAGTGATTCATTTGGTGTCTTGTAGGTAACCTAATATGTTTCACTTGTTATTACATATATTTGATCACATATATTTAATTGAGAGATTAAATGATTCATTTTCACTTGTTATTACATATATTTGATCAATATATTTAATTGAGTGTGCGTAGCCATTTGTTACATACGTATAGAATGACTTAGTGGCTTGAAATATGAAGTTCGTTTGGAAATGAATGAGAGTCAGGTCATTAAGTTGGTCCCTTACAGTTAATCTAGTGTATTTCACTTGTTATTACATTTATAATGAATGATTGAAATGATTGAAATCGCAAGTTCATATAGATACAAATGGGATCTATGCATTACTTTGAATGCGTGTAATTAGTCCGATGAGTTCAATTTGTTGTTACATCTATAGTGAACGATCTAAAGGATTGAAATCACGCGTTCCTATCAATACAAGTGAGATTTAAATGATTCATATGACATGCATGCTTAATTGAATGTGTTTAACTTGTTGTTACATCTATATTAAATGATTTAGTAGATCGAAATCACAAGTTTGTATGAAAATGAATGAGATTCGAGTGATTCATTTGGTGTCTTATGGTTTACCTAATGTGTTTCACTAGTTGTTACATTTATAATGATTCTTAATACGGATGTCCTTAACAAGTGATTCATTTGGTGTAATATAGTTAACTTAATGTGTTTCACTTGTAATTTAATTGAATGTGCTTAACCAGTGAATTAGGTTAACAATAGGGCACCAAATGAATCACTCAAATCTCATTCATTAAGCATGCAACCCTGTGATTTCAATCTACTAAATCATTTAACATGGATATAGCAATAAGTCAAGTACATTCAATAAAGTATGTGTGATCATATGAATCACTTAAATCTGACTCGTATTGGTACGACTATAGTACACGATCTAAAGGATTGAAATTACAAGTTCGTATCAATACAAGTGCGATTTAAGAGATTCAAATGATCACACATACTTAATTGAACGTGCTTAACTTATTGTTACATCCATGTTGCTTGATTAAGTGAACTGAAATCACAAGTTTGTATGAAAATGAATGTGATTCGAGTGATTCATTTGGTGTCTTATAGTTAACTTAACGTGTTTCGCATGTTATTACATCCATGATCAATGATTTAAATAATTAAAACTCACAAGTTTATATGGATATAAAGGAGACCTATGCATTAGTTTGATCCTTTCTAGTTCGTACGATAAGTTGAACATGTTGTTACATCTATAGTGATCGATGCACAAGTTCACATCAATACGAGTGGATTTAAGTGATTCAAATAATCACGCATATTAAATGATTTAGTAAATTCAAATCATAGGTTTAAATAAAAATGAATGGGATTCGGGTAACTTAATGTGTTTGACTTGTTATTACTTACATTTGATCACATATGTTTAATCGAGAGATTATGTGATTCATTTTTACTTGTTCTTCAATACATTTGATAACTTATATTTAATTGAATGTGCGTAACCATTTGTTACATACGTAAAGAATGACATAGTGGCTTGAAAAAGAAGTCCGTTTGGAAATGAATGAGAGTCAAGTCACTATATTGGTCCCTTATAGTTAATCTAATGTATTTCACTTGTTATTACATCTATAATGAATGATTTAAATTGTTGAAATCACAAGTTTAAATGGATACAAATGGTTGAAGTCACTATATTTGTACACGTGTAGTCAGTCCGATGAGTTGAATTTGTTGTTACATCTATAGGGATCGTTCTAAAGGATTGAAATCACATGTTCGTATGAATACAAGTGAGATTTAAGTGAGTCATATAATCATGCATACTTAATTGAATGTATTTAACTTGTTGTTACGTCTATAATAAATGATTTAGTAGATTGAAATCACAAGTTTGTGTGAAAATGAATGAGATTCGAGTGATTCATTTGGTGTCTTGTAGTTAACCTATTGTGTTTCACTTGTTATTACATCTTTGATCAATGATTTAAATGATTAAAACTTACAAGTTTGTATGGATATAAGGAAGACCTATGCATTAGTTTGATCTCTTTTAGTTAGTTCAATAAGTTGAACGAGTTCTTACATCTATGGTGATCGATGTAAGGAATTGAAATCACAAGTTCGTATCAATACGAGTGGGATTTAATTGATTCATTTTATCACACATACGTAATTGAATGTGCTTAACTTGTTGTTATGTCTATGTTAAATGATTTAGTAGATTAAAATCATAGGTTTGTATGAAAATGAATGATATTGGAGTGATTCATTTGGTGTCTTGTAAGTAACCTAATGTGTTTCACTTGTTATTACATATATTTGATCACTTATATTTAATTGAGAGAATAAGTGATTCATTTTCACTTGTTATTACATATAATTGATAACTTGTATTTAATTGAATGCGCGTGACCATTTCCTACTTACGCATAGAATGACCTAGTGGCTTTGATACTAGAAGTTCGTTTGGAATACATATATAATGAATGATTTAAATGATTGAAATCACATGTTCATGTGGATACAAACGCGTGTAGTTAGTCCGATGAGTTGAATTTATTGTTACAACTATAGTGCACGATCTAAATGATTGAAATCACAAGTTCGTATCAATACAAGTGCGATTTAAGTGATTCAAATGATCACACATACTTAATTGAATGTGCTTAACTTGTTGTTACATCCATATTGCTCGATTAAGTGAATTCAAATCACATGTTTGTGTGAAAATAAATGAGATTTGAGTGATTCATTTGGTGTCTTATAATTAACCTAATGTGTTTCACTCATTATGACATCAATGATCAACAATTTAAACGATAAAAACTCACAAGTTTATATGGATGTAAAGGAGACCTATGGATTAGTTTAGTTTGATCCCTTGTAGTTTGTTCAATAAGTTGAACATGTTGTTACATCTCATTCATTTGTATCCATACACACACTAAATCACTCGTCTCAATGCGAGTGAGATTTAAGTGATTCATTTGATCACGCATACTTAGTTGAATGTGTTAACTTGTTGTGACGTCTATATTAAATGATTTAGTATATTGAAATCATAGGTTTGTATGGAAATGAATGAGATTTGAGTGATTCATTTGGTGTCTTGTAGGTAACCTAATATATTTCACTTGTCATTACATATATTTGATCACATATATTTAATTGAGAGATTAAATGATTCATTTTCACTTGTTATTACATATATTTGATCAATATATTTAATTGAGTGTGCGTAGCCATTTGTTGCATACGTATAGAATGACTTAGTGGCTTAAAATAAGAAGTTCGTTTGGAAATGAATGAGAGTCATGTCATTAAGTTGGTCCCTTACGGTTTATCTAGTGTATTTCACTTGTTATTACGTCTATAATGACTGATTTAAATTATTGAAAATGTATGAGATTCGAGTGATTCATTTGGTGTCTTATGGTTTACCTAATGTGTTTCACTAGTTGTTACATTTATAATGATTCTTAATATGGATGTCCTTAACAAGTGATTCATTTGATGTCATATAGTTAACCTAGCGTGTTTCACTTGTATTTTAATTGAATGTGCTTAGCAAGTGAATTAGGTTAACAATAGGGCACCAAATGAATCACACAAATCTCATTCATTTTCATGCAAGCCTGTGATTTCACTCTACTAAATCATTTAACATGGATATAACAACAAGTCAAGTACATTCAATAAAGTATGCGTGATCATATGAATCACTTAAATCTGACTAGTATTCGTACAACTATAGTGCACGATCTAAAGGATTGAAACTACAAGTTCCTATCAATACAAGTGCGATTTAAGTGATTCAAATGATTACACATACTTAATTGAATGTGCTTAACTTGTTATTACTTCCATATTGCTAGATTAAGTGAATTCAAATAACAAGTTTGTGTGAAAATGAATGTGATTCGAGTGATTCATTTGGTGTCTTATAGTTAACCTAATGTGTTTCGCATGTTATTACATCCATGATCAATGATTTAAATAATTAAAACTCACAAGTTTATATGGATATAAAGGAGACCTATGCATTAGTTTGATCCTTTCTAGTTTGTACGATAAGTTGAACATGTTGTTACATCAATACGAGTGGGATTTAAGTGATTCAATTGATCACGCATATTTAATTGAATGTACTTAACATGTTGTTACGTTTATATTAAATGATTTAGTAAATTCAAATCATAGGTTTATATGAAAATGAATGGGATTCGAGTGATTCACTTGGTGTCTTACAGGTAACTTAATGTGTTTCACCTGTTATTACATACATTTGATCGCTTATGTTTAATCGAGAGATTATGTTATTCATTTTTACTTGTTCTTACATACATTTGATAACTTATATTTAATTGAATGTGCATAACCATTTGTTACATACGTATAGAATGACTTAGTGGCTTGAAAAAAGAAGTCCGTTTGGAAATAAATGAGAGTCAAGTCACTATATTGGTCCCTTATAGTTAATCTAATGTATTTCACTTGTTATTACATCTATAATGAATGATTTAAATGGTTGAAATCAAAAGTTTATATGGATACAAATGGTTGAAGTCACTAAATTTGTACACGTGTAGTTAGTCCGATGAGTTGAATTTGTTGTTACATCTATAGGGAACGTTCTAAAGGATTCAAATCACATGTTCGTATGAATACAAGTGAGATTTAAGTGATTCATATAATCATGCATACATAATTGAATGTGTTTAATTTGTTGTTACGTCTATAATAAATAATTTAGTAGATTGAAATCACAAGTTTGTGCGAAAATGAATGAGATTCGAGTGATTCATTTGGTGTCATGTACTTAACCTCTATTTCTTACTTACGTATAGAATGACCTAGTGGCTTTGATACCAGAAGTTCGTTTGGAATACATATATAATGAATGATTTAAATGATTGAAATCACATGTTCATGTGGATACAAACACGTGTAGTTAGTCCGGTGAGTTGAATTTATTGTTACAACTATAGTGCACGATCTAAATGATTGAAATCACAAGTTCGTATGAAAATGAATGAGATTCGAGTGATTCATTTGGTGATGGTTTACCTAATGTGTTTCACTAGTTGTTACATTTATAATGATTCTTAATATGGATGTCCTTAACAAGTGATTCATTTGGTGTCATATAGTTAACCTAATGTGTTTCACTTGTAATTTAATTGAATGTGCTTAACAAGTGAATTAGGTTAACAATAGGCACCAAATGAATCACTCAAATTTCATTCATTTTCATGCAAGCCTGTCATTTCAATCTACTAAATCATTTAACATGGATATAACAATAAGTCAAGTACATTCAATAAAGTATGCGTGATCATATGAATCACTTAAATCTGACTCGTATTGGTACGACTATAGTGAACGATCTAAAGGATTGAAATTACAAGTTCGAATCAATACAAGTACGATTTAAGTGATTCAAATGATCACACATACTTAATTGAATGTGCTTAACTTATTGTTACATCCATGTTGCTTGATTAAGTGAACTGAAATCACAAGTTTGTATGAAAATGAATGTGATTCGTGTGATTCATTTGGTATCTTATAGTTAACCTAACGTGTTTCGCATGTTATTACATCCATGATCAATGATTTAAATAATTAAAACTCACAAGTTTATATGGATATAAAGGAGACCTATGCATTAGTTTGATCCTTTCTAATTTGTACGATAAGTTGAACATGTTGTTACATCTATAGTGATCGATGCACAAGTTCACATCAATACGAGTGTGATTTAAGTGATTCAATTGATTACGCATATTTAATTGAATGTACTTAACTTGTTGTTACGTTTATATTAAATGATTTAGTAAATTCAAATCATACGTTTATATGAAAATGAATGGGATTCGAGTGATTCACTTTGTGACTTACAGGTAACTTAATGTGTTTCACCTGTTATTACATACATTTGATCGCTTATGTTTAATCGAGAGATTATGTTATTCATTTTTACTTGTTCTTACATACATTTGATAACTTATATTTAATTGAATGTGCGTAACCATTTGTTACATACGTATAGAATGACTTAGTGGCTTGAAAAAAGAAGTCCGTTGGAAACGAATGAGAGTCAAGTCACTATATTGGTCCCTTATAGTTAATCTAATGTATTTCACTTGTTATTACATCTATAATGAATGATTTAAATGGTTGAAATCACAAGTTTATATGGATACAATGGTTGAAGTCACTAAATTTGTACACGTGTAGTTAGTCCGATGAGTTGAATTTGTTGTTACATCTATAGGGAACGTTCTAAAGGATTAAAATCACATGTTCGTACGAATACAAGTGAGATTTAAGTGATTCATATAATCATGCATAATAATTGAATGTGTTTAACTTGTTGTTACGTCTATAATAAATGATTTAGTAGATTGAAATCACAAGTTTGTGCGAAATGAATGAGATTCAATGATTCATTTGGTGTCATGTACTTAACCTCTATTTCTTACTTACGTATAGAATGACCTAGTGTCTTTGATACCAGAAGTTCGTTTGGAATACATATATAATGAATGATTTAAATGATTGAAATCACATGTTCATGTGGATACAAACGCGTGTAGTTAGTCCGATAAGTTGAATTTATTGTTACAACTATAGTGCACGATCTAAATGATTGAAATCACAAGTTCGTATGAAAATGAATGAGATTCGAGTGATTCATTTGGTGTCTTATGGTTTACCTAATGTGTTTCACTAGTTGTTACATTTATAATGATTCTTAATATGGATGTCCTTAACAAGTGATTCATTTGGTGTCATATAGTTAACCTAATGTGTTCACTTGTAATTTAATTGAATGTGCTTAACAAGTGAATTAGGTTAACAATAGGGCACCAAATGAATCACTCAAATCTCATTCATTTTCATGCAAGCCTGTCATTTCAATCTACTAAATCATTTAACATGGATATAACAATAGTCAAGTACATTCAATAAAGTATGCGTGATCATATGAATCACTTAAATCTGACTCGTATTGGTACGACTATAGTGAACGATCTAAAGGATTGAAATTACAAGTTCGAATCAATACAAGTACGATTTAAGTGATTCAAATGATCACACATACTTAATTGAATGTGCTTAACTTATTGTTACATCCATGTTGCTTGATTAAGTGAACTGAAATCACAAGTTGTATGAAATGAATGTGATTCGAGTGATTCATTTGGTGTCTTATAGTTAACCTAACGTGTTTCGCATGTTATTACATCCATGATCAATGATTTAAATAATTAAAACTCACAAGTTTATATGGATATAAAGGAGACCTATGCATTAGTTTGATCCTTTCTAGTTTGTACGATAAGTTGAACATGTTGTTACATCTATAGTGATCGATGCACAAGTTCACATCATACGAGTGTGATTTAGTGATTCAATTGATCAGCATATTTAATTGAATGTACTTAACTTGTTGTTACGTTTATATAAATGATTTAGTAAATTCAAATCATAGGTTATATGAAAATGAATGGGATTCTTCTTGGTGTCTTACAGGTAACTTAATGTGTTTCACTTGTTATTACATACATTTGATCACTTATGTTTAATCGAGAGATTATGTTATTCATTTTTACTTGTTCTTACATACATTTGATAACTTATATTTAATTGAATGTGCGTAACCATTTGTTACATACGTATAGAATGACTTAGTGGCTTGAAAAAAGAAGTCCGTTTGGAAATGAATGAGAGTCAAGTCACTATATTGGTCCCTTATAGTTAATCTAATGTATTTCACTTGTTATTACATCTATAATGAATGATTTAAATGGTTGAAATCACAAGTTTATATGGATACAAATGGTTGAAGTCACTAAATTTGTACACGTGTAGTTAGTCCGATGAGTTGAATTTGTTGTTACATCTATAGGGAACGTTCTAAAGATTAAATCACATGTTCGTACGAATACAAGTGAGATTTAAGTGATTCATATAATCATGCATACATAATTGAAGTGTTTAACTTGTTGTTACGTCTATAATAAATGATTTAGTGATTAAAATCACAAGTTTGTGCGAAAATGAATAGAGATTC